>NW_018021351.1:8001-20129 GCF_002006095.1 Pseudomyrmex gracilis | reverse complement strand
CTCTCTAGCCTCCGAGCGATGACCCTCCGTTTCAAATGTAAAATTCGCGATATCACATTCATCCACACGAATACACATTTCAAAATTGTAATCTTAACCCCATCAAATAAATAAATTGATAAGTATCATAATTTCTCCGTTTAATTAAGTCGACCTCTCATCATTCCGCATCCTCAATTGATCGCACGGTCTCGTCCTTAGTCCGTGGAGTTAATTCTCCAGACTAGAAAAGAGACCAACGAGTGAGTGTTCGTAAGACAGAGTAAGATCGGCGTACGCCGTTGACCTGTCGGCGAACCTAAGCAAACTCGCTCGACTCCGTTGCAGCGGGATCGCCAACCTGCTGTGCGGATACAGACAGAGAAACGACAGCTCTCTGTTACTCCACCATAGCCCGACCGTAACCGTGGGCCAGGACGTAACAGCCCTCTGTATGCAAATAACTACTCTTGTTTACCTCTTGCTTGCTTGAAGATGACTTTGTTTAGCCTCCCAATTCTTAGAAGAACTGTTCTCTTCTTTCTTTTGATTTTTTGTAGAAAAACGCTCTTTTCCTGCTTGCTTTTTAGAGGAAGAGCGCTCTTTTCCCTCATCCTTTTTTGAAAAAGTTTTTTTGCTATCTTTCACTGAGCAATTTTTGCCATGTTTAACCTGCTCTGCATTGCTTCTTTCTCTCCTGTTATGTTTATTAATGCTGCTGTGTGTAGTTTTGCTGCCATGTTTCCTGCTTTTACTGGATGACTGACCTGAAAAAGTATAAAGAAATGTTTATTAGGGTAAAAAAATGACAGTGATGACAAGGTAAACATTGCAAAATCTCAAGAGCTGCACATTTCTCACTAAAATGAGTCAGTTCTAATTGAACAGAATGTTACAATACCTGACTCTTTTGGTTGGGAATAATGATGTAACGTGTTCCTTCCTGAAAGTGGCGGTACAGGTAGCTTTTCCAATAATTTGAAATCTGCTGCTGACAAGGGAACCTTTTTTTTCACTAAATGATCTTCACTATCACTTTCTAAGTACTTTGGATTCGGTCTTTTTTTCCGTCCTGTTCCTGCATCGGAATTGATGTCTGTCTTCTCTTCTGCCCTCTTAAATTTCAGGCGTGCCTCATCAAATGTTCCTAAAAAGTAGATCAGATCAAACTTATTACAGATTGTCAAAAGCAATACAATGAGTCATGGCAGATTGGTCAAACAGCTGTCGCTTGACCATATCTTTGTAAGCAGAAAATAGCATTAATAGTCATAAGAATAAGCTTGCTAATGTATGACTCACTAAATTTTCCAATGATCTCCAGGATCACTTTGTCTTCCCATGATTCTGCTGAGTTCCTTGCTCTGCGGACTTCCTTGTAATGATCTGAATCATTTTTCATACCTAGCCATTTGCAGTGCCATACACCTTGGTCGCTTTGGCTCAGCCAGTTACGATGGACAATGTTAAAACCGTTTTTAAAATCAACCAACCAAAACTCAGGGTCCATTCTTGGGGAAAGAGAAACATATAAGTTACCAGATCTGAAACAGCATTAAAAACAACAAATCTTCTCAAATGATAAATGGCCAATGCTGAATTCATTCACCACTTAAACTATAATATGAAACGAGGAGATCTAATAAGATAAAAGTAATACTAAGAGATTTTTAAAACAAAAGTAAAGATTGTTTTATGAATATGTATGACAGGGGACCACACTCGTTCAAACTTCTGTTTCTCTGATGAATTTGATATCTTTTAAGCTGACAAATATAAAACAGGAGATAGAAACCAACAAACAAAGATAAAGAAAGCCACCAAATTGCCAGCAAGAAGGTTACTGAGAGCTTGCTTGAGATATTGAGTTATGACTTTTCCCTGACATTCTCCAGCATGTTACTCTTCAGTGACTATTGACTGATTTCCTGAGTGGTCTCTACTATGCATGCATAAAAATAGCATAAATTATTGTATTTGACGGACGATTTATAACAGGAAGACAATTATATTCTTTTCAAATATCATGAAGAGAATTATGTAGCCGTACACCTTATAATACAGAATACAGAAAAATAAGAGAATGGAACTTTGTACTTTTGCATTGCCTCTCTATAAATGCACATAAAAATAATTTTCAAAAATTTTAACATTTCAACATAGTTTTACAAGCCATACACATATTTATACTAAAAAAACAGAGCATGAAAATTCTTATTATGGGCTTTAAATTTTATACAAAAAACTGATGTTAATATTATCCTTAAAAACATCAGATAACTTAAAATCAAATGTTCTCGCATAAGTTTCAAAAGAAACTGTGAAGATGGACTGAAACCAGTTGAAACACAGCACTATCATTCCTTGTGTTATTCTGTCTTGCTGTATGGATTATTTGGATCACTGTTTCTGTTACATTAAAATTTAAAACCGAAAAATAAAAAAAATCAAACAAAAGATGCAACTCCAAAAATTCCAAGAAAACATCAGTAACACTCAGAAAAGTGGTGATATAAAAGCTTCATTACAAGGAGTGTATTTGATCTGAACAAAAACAGGCAGAAGTCTCCACAATGTCTAGTATTTAGACTTCTCCTGGTGCAAGAGAGGGAGCACTGCAAATTTGTCTTTGAATGGTACTCTAAAGAATTTAAAGGCTATTTTATCAATAGACCAGAACCGCAGTAATGACAGGCCATGTACTTTGAAAACATTAAGTAAAGAAGATGAACAAGGAGAGTTGTACAGGTCCTCTTTGTACTTGTACTTAAACCCAATCAATTTGATTTCCCCACTGACAGTATGATAAGCAAAGTTCTTCGCCAGAACTACACACTTCCATCAGTCAAGCCAACGCAGCAATCGGCTTCACTTCCCACATTAATCACAGTACTCTCTAATTTGTACATCTTGTACTGTAGGCGTGAGAAACCATTCAGTAGAGGTCCATTGTTGTGCTCATGAAGAAACTTATCTCTTCTTGCTGCAAGCATATTTTTTTCTTTCCTTCAACAGCTTCCAGCTCCGAGTATCGTTTAACAATTTGTTGCAGAGGTCTATCTCCCTTACGAACAAACTTCGTAAACTTTTGAAGAAAGTTCTCAAAATTAAAGGCTCCATATCCATCAAAAGGTCCAAACTTTAAGACTTCTTTAGCAATATGCAAGCAGCCATGAATATTATGGCTTACATATTCTACCCCATAGATTACTTTGAAGTTTGTAACAAAGTGCTTCAGTAACTCTTCAGCATAATGATTGTATGACACACATANATTAGAAGATGATAATATCCTTACAGCAACGTGAAAAGCCATGAAGTTTTCATAAATAGGAGGCCTTAGATGGTAGAAGATAACTGGCCCAGTATATTGAAGGATTTGACGAAATTCAGTGGCTTTCTAAGTTCTTACATATTCTAAAGCCCGTGGCTTGCGCACAAATTCAATTGGAATGAAGTGGGCGAAACCACATAACATGCTGGATATCTCATCACATATATGCTTGCCCATCTTGACATTAAGATTGCCGAATAACCAACATAAAAGCAACTTTTTTGTTACACCAATATACAACAAATGCATTGGGTCCAAGACAAATGAGGTGACTGGCTTTATTTCTGGTATAGTTGTAATTATGGTTTTCCCTTTATGATGGTCTGGTTGAGCCTCTGTCATGAAACTGTCATCAGTCCTCTCCATGAAGCCTTCTGTTTCAGGGAAAGACATACGTTGCCCGTACATTTTCCCACGTTGATCACATTTACAACAGCTGTAATAACCATTATGATTTTTTACATTTAACACAAGTGCTTTAGCTGGAGCATCGCACACAATGTAATACAGTGAAATAGGAAAATGTTTGACACCAATGTCCAACCTATTCAAACAAAGGTCTGACAGCTCCTGCACCATTTCCTCCAAGTACTCATTCCCTGAATCAGGTTTTCCGTATCCATGGTATATACCCACAACAAAAACTTTATCTGAACCTTTGACAGAACACAGAATAGGCTAAAGTGTACTACGAGAAGATGTGGAAATTGGAACACCATCCATGTTAAATGTTAATAAAATTTCCTGTTCATCAGCATCAGCAAAGCTACGGATTAAATTACATTTAATGCCATTGTGCCAGTAATGGCCTGGTGGAACAGGTCGTGTCTTAATTTCTCTTCTTGTGCCCACAAGAGTACGTGGGTCTTTTGGGAGCTTGTCCTCTGGATGATGATAATTCAGAATGCTTAACAGAGAACGCAAATTAGCATGGGTTATATTTCCATTGACAGCCCAATCAGCTAAATCATTACGAAGGGAAGTTTGAGCATCATCACTATCTTGATCACTGTTGAAATCAATGTTATCACAGCTATCAGCACAATTACTGCAATGAACGCATTCAAGAGAGAAGATCTTATGCTTGCAGGTTCCACACGAAAGCAACCAAACACAAAGGCACACCTATCACATTCATCACACATCAACATAAAATCATCAAATGAGCTTGAAGTAATTGTGAACACATCATGGCCTGTATTAATATCGTCCAGACTTAAGGCTTCCTTATCAGAATCCAGAGGGATGCTGCTCACACTCTCATGAGTGGCTGACAGAGTGCATGCCATTGCATTACTCATAGCTGCCATACTCAGGTTATCATACTCACAACTGACATGTTCAGGGTGAAGCTCATGAACTTGAACAACTTTCTCTATAGCATTCAAGTTGTCTATCACACAATTGATGTTACTGATACTATTATTACCAACATGTTGAGTTGGAATTGAAGTTCCTGAATTAAGACTCACGTTTCTTTGATCTAAACTGCCTGAGACTGAAGAACATGCTGACTGACATGCAGCCTCAACTGATTGAGCGATGAGCCTTTTCCACTGCTTGTTGCTCAACTCAGTTACATTTTTTCCACGGAAACGGCGCTTCATAGTTAAAATAAGGTGAATAGACTGACTTACTCCATAATTGAGATAACAGACGACTGCCTTCCCAAAAAGTGTCCGTTGTCCACCACTTAAACTCCACTCCAACACCTGAGACATAAAATTCAGAGTATGAGTCACTCATCCATATTCAGTACACACCTCAACTCACTTTGGAAAATTGCAATTAAATGGGCACTGTAAGATTATCTAGCGGTTGTTTTTCAAAATACAGCTGATCTTAAGGTCGCGTGAGCCGCGTTGATAAACATGTTTTGTTAGCCGATGATCGCGTGGCCCAATCGCTTTTCGGCAGGTATCTGCGAGAGCGGGATACAGCGCTCACGTGNAAACATGTTTTGTTAGCCGATGATCGCGTGGCCCAATCGCTTTTCGGCAGGTATCTGCGAGAGCGGGATACAGCGCTCACGTGCGAGCCTTCCTGGAAAGCGATAATGTTTTTCCGGACAGAGCATTTCCGAGAGACCAGCTGTTTAGAACCTTGCGTTGTCGCCTGATTTTCGAACGGAGATCGTTACCGTTATCGCCTTTGTATAAGCTCTTGTCTTTTCTGAGTTTCTTTTTCTACTCGTGTTAATAAACTTATTTCTTATTGTGTTTAAAAAAGATTAACTGTTTAAATTTATTTACTCGATCCCGGTCATTCCTTACAGTCTACTTTATTTCAGAAGTGGGATTGATGAACGGGTTTATTTTTTTTATTGTGCAAAGTGAACTTAGAAATTAAGACTGGCAAAACACAGTGATAATAAATTCGTTGACATCCGCGATATTTCGGTTTCGTGTCGCGTAGTACCGTTTCGTTGCAGTGTCGTTGATCGTAGCTGAAGCAGGGCATTTTTACGTGTATGCCGGTGACACGATCGATCGCACGACGACAATTAAATATGGATCGATACGAACTAGAGACTCTCTCTTTGGCGCAGCTGAAAAAGGAGGCGCGTCGCCTAGGCGCTCCGGTGTCGGATGATCGCGAGTACATAATCGATGCGATCATGACATTAATGGAGCGTAGAGCGGTGACCGGGGGAGCGTCCAGTGCATCGCAAGAAGAGGCGAGGACAGCCTCTGCGACGGGCACGAGGACGACCGGTAGTTCTTCGTCGGCAAGCGGTTCCGACGGCGCGGCCTCGTTGCAGCAGATATGTGCCACGCTCGCGCTGCAGATGCAACAGCAGCAGCAAATGCTAACGCAGATTTTGGCGTGATGCAAACAGTGGAGTGGCAGGCCGTCAGCCCAGGGTGGAGGCGGTGCCACAGGAGGAACGGTCTCTGTCAATCAGCGTTGATAGTCAAAGAAGTGCATCAAATACACAGACGCAACTTTCACTATCTACGGTATCATCTGCGCAGACGGTGAGTTTGCTAGCATCGCAAATTCCGGAGTTTGCCGGCTCAGAAACTGATAATGTGGAAATGTGGCTTCAACGCATTGAGAAGGTGGCGGATATCCATGCAGCTCCACCAGGTGTCATCTACTTAGCCGCGTCAAATAAATTGACGGGTGCGGCTAGAAAATGGTTCGACTATGGCACAGGTGCAATGTTCGAGTCGTGGGCAGGCTTCAAGGACGCCATACACCGAACATTCAGGATGAAAATACTTTTCCACGTCGCTCTGCAGAGAGTGGAGGCGCGGAAGTGGAATTTCGTGAAAGAAACATTTCGCGATTATGCGCTAGATAAATTAGCGCTGATGTACTCGCTCAATTTGTCGGCGGAAGAGTCCATCCATTTGTTGATAAACGGAATCAACAGCCGCTCATTAAGAGGAACGGCGACTTCATTAAGAGCGCGCTCAGTCGACGAGTTTTTGCAAGAAATGCAAGCCGTCACATCAGCTACTGGATCGGAGTTGAACAAGAGGGGCGCATCGGCGAAGTCGAAAGATTTCGGAAAGACTTCAGGCAAAAAGAACGAATCAAACAAGAGTGGCTCGGAATCTTCACGTTCAATACAGTGCTTCTTCTGCAAAGAAAAGGGGCATCGGAAGTCCGAATGTCCGAAATGGCTGAAGCGGCAGGGCGAAGCAGGATCGTCAAAGACGGCTTCGTCGGCAGCGGTGTCCGCAGTGCAGGAGGAGGCCGAGGAAGAATCCCCGTCAACGGTTGCGTTTGTTACTGCGTCAAATGGTAGGAAAATTGTTTTTAATGGCTCTCCTGTAAAAATAGTTCGGTTAGATTCGCGGCCCTGTAATTTGCTAGCATTAATTGATACTGGTAGCCCGGTTTTTTTCGTTAGAGGCGAAGTCTATTCAAAATATGAAAATTGTTTTTCGACTTTGTTAAAGTCAACGGTTAGCTATCACGCGTTGAATAATACGCCGATAGAAATAATCGGAAAGGTACATACGATAATAACATTGGAACAACTGCCTGATGTGTTTTTCAAGGTGGATTTACACGTGTTGGCTCGAAGTGCTTTCGATGTAGTGTTGTGATCGGTCGGGACTTGCTCGAAAAACATAAACTCTCGGTATTGTATCAGCCGACCGTTAAGGACGATAGAGACAATATGTTTGTTTTTTCGGACGTCTTACCGCAACTCGTGTGTGATATTGTTGATTCTTTTGAATCAATTTTGAATAACATTCAAATAGATTTTGATCGAGACGCGAGAAATCGGTTGCAAACATTATTACGAGAAATATATCACGCAGACGTTCCAAAAGTAGATGACGGTCATCGCGTTACGGTTGCGTTAAAAGATAACATACCGTATGCCTACGCATCGAGGCGTTTTGCGTGGTCTGAGAGAATTCAGATAAGAAAAATTACTGACGATCTACTACATCGGAAAATTATAAAACCGAGTACTTCTCCGTATTGTGCCAGGATAGTGCCGGTGCGGAAAAAGAACGGCGCTATGCGTTTATGTGTAGATTTGCGTCCGTTAAATGAGAAGGTGATTAAGCAAAAATATCCCTTCCCACTTATAGAAGACTGTCTTACCCGAATCGGCAATAGGAGCGTTTTCACATTATTAGATCTCAAAGACGGGTTTTATCAGTTAAAAGTGCACGCTGACCATACTAAATATTTCGCTTTCGCGACGCCGGATGGTCAGTTTGAGTTTAATAGACTCCCGTTCGGTTTTTGCGAAGCTCCGGCCGAATTTCAACGAAGAGTTGTAAATATTCTTCAACCGTTGATAAGACAGGACAAAGTAATTGTCTATATAGACGACATTTTAATAGCGACCGATACAGTAAAAGAAAATTTGGAAATTTTGCGCGAAGTACTGCTTCTGCTTAAAAAATATGAGTTCGAACTTAACTATAGTAAATGTTCGTTTTTAAAAGATCAAATCGAATTTCTGGGGTATATAATATCGCGCAGAGCCATCACTATGAGTGACCGTCACACGGAGGCAGTCAGAAAATTTCCGCAACCAAAAAACGTGACGGAAGTACGTTTTCTGGGGTTGACTAATTATTTCAGAAAATTTATTAAGAATTATGTAAATAAAGTCAGACCGTTGCAGAATCTGCTTAAAAAATCGCTGTCTTTCGAGTTTACGAGGGAGTGCGTAGAATCGTTTGAGTTACTTAAGAAAGAACTGACAGCGCACCCGGTTCTCAGTTTATATAATCCAGCGGCAGAAACAGAACTGCACACCGACGCCAGTTCCATTGGCTTAGCGGCGATATTGTTGCAGAAACAAAAAGATAATCAATGGGCGCCGGTCGCGTATTACAGTCAAACTACAAATAACGCGGAATCAAAGTACCATAGCTTCGAGCTCGAGATGCTTGCTATGGTCAAAGCGATCGAACGTTTCCATTTATATCTTTACGGTATTGAGTTCACAGTGGTCACAGATTGTAACGCTTTAGTCTACGCAGTGAACAAGGCGAATCTCAATCCGCGTATCGCACGGTGGACGCTTCGTCTCCAAAATTACCGGTTCCGTTTAAGGCATCGACCAGGAAAGCGTATGGCGCATGTAGACGCGTTAAGCAGATGCGTAGCGTTATTACAGGCGCTGCCGCTTGAACGAGAGTTAGAATTCAAGCAATTACGAGATCCGCAACTTAAAGAGATAGCGAATGGTTTGCCGACCATGAAAAATTCCAATTAGTAGAAGGGCTTGTATATCGGAAAGGAGAGGATAAACCGCGTTTCGTTGTGCCGGAAGAAATGGTATGCAACGTGATAAGGACATACCACGACGAATTAGGGCATTGCGGCTCGGAAAAAACTTTTCATGGGGTATCTGCTAACTACTGGTTTCCTTCTATGCGCAAAAAAATCTATGATTATGTTTCAAATTGTTTGACTTGTTTAACGGCGAATACGTCAACTCAAGTTAGAGAAGGGGAAATGCAGATTGTCGAAAATGATACGCTTCCTTTCGGTACGTTGCATGTAGATAACTTCGGGCCTTTGCAAGAAACCAAGGATGGTTTTAAACATATTTTCGTGGTCGTGGATGCTCTAACACGATTTACGTGGCTTTTTGCAACGAGATCCACGGGTACTAAAGAGGTTGTAAAGCATCTCAGATTATTGTTTGGCATTTTCGGCAATCCTAAGAATCTAATTTCTGATAGAGGCACTGCTTTTTCTTCGAGCGAGTTCGCATTATTTATAGAGAAAATGCGTGTTAAACATCGGATGGTAGCGGTGGCAGCCTCTTGGGCGAATGGAATCGTAGAGCGCGTTAATAGATTCTTAAAATCGACCCTGAAAAAGTTAGTGGATGACCCATGTGAATGGAAAAATCAGTTGAGTACGGCGCAGTACGTCTTAAATAATACGATGCATTCGAGCATTAAAGCATCTCCTGCTAAGTTACTGCTAGGATACGAATTAAGAAACCAGTCGGACACAGAGGTCGTAGAATTCGTTAATTCTCTGGTTGACATCTCGCGTGATTGGTGTGATGAAAGACATGTCAATCGTGAAATAGCGGTAGAAACGGCCGACAAAATTAGGCAGTATAATAAGTCGGTATACTACCGACTAGGTAGTACTTCGGTCTAATATGACCGAAAACATAAGCGACCGTCAAAATATAAAATCGGGATTATGTTTTAGTAAGAGATACGGCGGTAAAACCTAAGCAAAACAGCAAGCTTAAGCCAAGTTACAGCGGCCCGTATATGATTACAAAAATTCTTGACAAAAATCGTTATGTTGTTCAAGACATTCCGGGTTTCAATTTGACGTCAAGGTCATATAATACTGTGTTATCGCCTGACCGACTCAAACCATGGGTTAAACTTGTAGCGACCCATCAGGATTAATTCTTGTATTAATTTCTTGCGTTCAAAATTACGTGTCGTTTGTCTATATTGTAAATATTAAAAGAAAGAAAAAAATAAAACCTCGAATACCTCATTCTTTCCATTATTGCGAGATTATATATAAGAAAATTTTACTTTATTGTAAAGCGTTTTGATTTTATATTTGCACATGTATGTTTGTTGCGAGGAAAATTTATATAAATACATTTTCTTATGCGTATTGTGTCTGTTACAGCGTTATAAGCGGCGTTCGAGGCGAACTTTGTTTCAGGATGGTCAAGCTGTAAAATTATCTAGCGGTTATTTTTCAAAATACAGCTGATCTTAACCTTTTCGCTCCGGGACTGGTCCATATATGGACCAGCAAGAAAAGCGAACGTAATAGATGTTTATAAGGTCANTTTAATGCACTAAATTTAGGAAAAAAATTGAAAAAAATCCTGGTTACTTCTTTGACCTTCAAAATTAACTTTGAAGAGAGGGGGGTAGCAGGTTATTATTAACTTTTTCAGCTAAAATGCGAGGTCAATTTTAAAGGAAAAATCCCCGGAGCGAAAAGGTTAAGGTCGCGTAAGCCGCGTTGATAAACATGTTTTGTTAGCCGATGATCGCGTGGCCCAATCGCTTTTCGGCAGGTATCTGCGAGAGCGGGATACAGCGCTCACGTGCGAGCCTTCCTGAAAAGCGATAATGTTTTTTCGGACAGAGCATTTCCGAGAGACCCGCTGTTTAGATCCTTGCGTTGTCGCCTGATTTTCGAACGGAGATCGTTACCCTTATCGCCTTTGTATAAGCTCTTGTCTTTTCTAAGTTTCTTTTTCTACTCGTGTTAATAAACTTATTTCTTATTGTGTTTAAAAAAGATTAACTGTTTAAATTTATTTACTCGATCCCAGTCATTCCTTACAGCACCTATATATAATTCTATGACTAAAGCATAGGCTGGATAAGCCAACTAAGGTTAAACTAAAAATGACCAAGAGTTAATATGAATCATATATCAGTATTTTTAGATATAAAAAGTGGAACCTACTTTCTACAATAAAAAACGATAAAAAACAATTAAGAAAAAGAGAGGAAGTGTAAGTTGTTATAACAAAAAAACCAGTAAACACTCGCAGCAAGGAAATGAATCTCAAAATCATAACCTGCACATAAGTCATGAATCTATAATTTATGACGTTAACTTACATGCACATATGATTTTAGTGCTTAATGAACGTATCACAATAACTTAATAAATGTATAATAGCATAGTATTACTTACAATATTATTATAAACTTATCGAATAGCTTGGCTTGTAAAGGTAGAATCTTGGTAAAATGGAATGGAAGCAAGAACATTCCGCGGGAAAGCCGTTGCGTGCACCGTGCGTCGGCCCAGACGGCACAATGACCATGTTCAGCAGACTGAGCAGATCATCAGTGAGCGCTTAGTGATTCTTCAATATGATTGGTTTCTATACTTAGATCCAGCAAAGATCTAAAAGCAAGATTCAATCATATTAAAGAATCACTAAGCGATCTTTGATCTGCTTAGTCTGCTGAACGTGGCCAATGATATATTTAAGATGTGTTGAAGATATCTCACAAAGACTTTGAATGTGCAAAAGATAAAAATGGTATTTGGTTGATGTGTAACTGTGATATTGTGCCGTCTGAGAATTGATTTTTATATCTCGCGCAAAATACAGGGTCTTTCAGATTAAACGCTCACGAAACAAACATAAAAAACTCCTATAAAAATTTTTTTTTTGCTCCATCGATGGTAACACTGAATTCCCCAACTCGGGACGAAAATATTCGGCTACTGGTTAAGTCGGTGAAGTTTGTTTATAGTGTCAAAATGTACGATTTAACGGAACGCGTATTTCTTGTGAAAACGTATTACTCGACTAATCATAATCTCGCTCAAACTCTGACCTCTTACGGTAAGAGTTTTAATG
>NW_018021351.1:5290-7506 GCF_002006095.1 Pseudomyrmex gracilis | reverse complement strand
ATGTATGAAGAACTTTGTTCATAGATTAAAACGAGTTGTTGAAAATGACGGTGGTCACATCGAAAATATCCTAAAATAAGCTTTCTTTTCGTGTATAACAAATAAAAATCGGTTCATTTTTGTAGGAGTTTTTTATGTTTGTTGCGTGAGCGTTTAATCTGAAAGACCCTGTATATTGTGCAAAGATTTGTGATATCATTAATAAATATTTCAAATATATCATAAAAATATCACGGGAGTGTAATACACTGCGTTCAAATTTCCTATACATTAAGCGATGTCTTTGAGATATACTTAAAAGAAAACAGTACTAATATTCTTAGAAGAATATCTATGTGACATTTCAGGGATGTGATATCACATGATATCACGAAAATGACGTAGAAACGATATCATTCTACAATCAAATGATATCATGTGCCGTCTGGGTACATATTGAACCCTGTGTTTCGGGAGCACTTTGTGTTTCCGGAGCGCTCGTGTTTTTGGAGCGCTGTTCGTATTCTGGTTTTAAAGATTATTCGTAGATCACAGCGCGTATTAGAGACTAGGCTTGCTCCAAACGCAACGGAGCACACTGCATCGAGGGAGACAAGAGTTGGTAGGGAATTTTGTTGGATAGCAGAGAGGTTTAAAGAGTTTTAGTGAGACATGGATGTCTGAGGATTAAAGAGAGATTTTTGTGCTAGTGACAAATTTGTAAAGAGCGTGCATAGCACGCAGATCATTAGAAAAGGCAATATCGGTAATTTTTGTGGGCGGGCTAAACCCGCAATGATACAAGTCAATAACAAGCTTGTCAGATTCATCTTTGTATTTCGGGCAATTAAAGAAGACATGATCAATATCTTAGCGAGCATGGCCGCACTGACAGGAGGCGGAAACCAAAATATCCTTGTCAGCCAAATGCGCGTTGACCCTGGTATGGAAGGACCTGATACGAGATATTAGACTAACTAAAGGTCTTGGAAGGGGCTTTTTGAAGCACTCATACCAGAGTTTCTCCAGAGGTACTCTCTTGGCGTCAAAATACCTTTTACCTTTAAGTTCCTCAAGGAGGAGGGCACGGGAGTCACCCACCAAGCCAGAGCGCAGCGTAGGGAACAAAGCCCTTACGCCACACCTCTCACCCGGATCGGGGACCGACTGACTAAGAGCTATCTTGGCATAGTGGTCAGCTCTGTCGTTACCACGGATTCTCTTATGGAACTTACACAAACTTTACGCGAGCACCGCGAGATTGTAATCTATAGACAAGTTCCTTTATTTTAATAAATAACCGGGGGATGGACATCCCGAGGATCAGTTGACTCTAGACACCTGATCACACTGAGGGAATCGGTGGCAACAGCTACCCGACCAAAACCAAGCTCCTCCACGTACTCGAGGGCGCAAAGGACCCCTTCCTTTGGAAGGCAGCTTCCGCGTCAAATATGGATGACAGGTCGTGTACCCGCGCGTAATGAACTAGATCTGGATCATAGGACACTACCGCGTAACCGTCGTACTTCGAGTGTATAATTTGTCCGGGATTATTCGCGATCGAGTAACGTATCGTACCGCCGATTTTTCTAGCGCCAAGACAGAGCGCGTTGCTAATTGTTTCGTGATAAGAAAAAAGTAAAAACACGTCCCGATGTCGCACCCCCTTTGCTCTGTATTGCGAGTATTTTCTTTCAAGTGCATGCGTGTAGATTAAGAACTCGGCTCGATGTTATTTGAGGGCCTAGAGACACGAAACCGGCGAAAACTGCGTGGCAAGGTGAACCGATCGACCAAATTGCGATCATCGGCGAAACAAGTAAGTCCGTGTTGATTTACGGCTTGTGAAAAGGCGGCTACACGCTATTTTATTCCGGCGTATGGTTTGTCACGTACATTGGCTTGCAACCCCGAACTGCTTAGCCTGCATCTAGCTTTGCGCCCTGCGATTGCTATATTCTCGTGCCTGCGCTTGTTATCTTTCGGCTGGAAGCCTCGAGTAAAGTCTCTCGTCCAGTACTTTCGCGGTATAGTTTCGATTAAGTAATTTGTCTCGTTAACTCGCTACGGTCGTTAACTACCCTGACGAAAATGAGAAGTTTTATAAGCGTTTATTTGACGTTTGTATGAGCGTTTTGCGGAAATTCGTTGAAAGTTTTGAAACGATCAGTAGAGAATTCATAGAGCAGAAATTGCAACGCTACAGCGTTTGAAAGGCGTTTGTATAAAGCGTT
>NW_018021351.1:1803-3525 GCF_002006095.1 Pseudomyrmex gracilis | reverse complement strand
ATATAGCGTTTGATAAGCGTTCCAAAAGAGTTCAAACCTTTTGGCGTTATATAAGCATTCTTATAAAGTTTGAAAGCGTATAAACTCTCAGAAAACTCTCATTAAACGGTTATCAACGCTCTGTAAAGCTTCTTATTTTCGTCAGGGTAATACGGTCTGTTAATTGTAACCCGTCGTGGATTCCGTATTTTTTCGTTTGTATTATTTTCGACTATACGGCCTTAGCTTACTCTGTCTCATATTTTTTTAATATTATTTTGCCTTAATTTTATCTTGCATTTCTACTCGCGTAATAAATTGTTAATTAATTCTTAATTCGTACTGGTTAACTCTGATTTTTTTTGCTTCATCTGAGTTTTCTATCGCGAGGTCAAGGGACAGCCTGCATTCCGAATTTTTACTCAACCCAGTCCCTCTCCGTTCCCAAAAGAGCTAGTCGGCCCGTTGTGTCGAGTGACTCTGATTTTTGACGCGATTACGCGTCTGGCGCCCAAAATTATAACAAGTCATTCGTCGACTCGGCCCGGCGGTGCTCGTTCCGGATCACCTTTTCTATCCTGCCCGTGATTCGACGTTGCCTTCTCGCGGACGCTCACCCGAGTCCCGTGAAATAATCTCCGTTTGCGGGGAAGCGGCGCGAGAATTACGTTACCACCGCGAAAAAACGTCACAACTTATATAATAGACGGAACATTCATGTAAGAGGAGCTGAAGCTTCGTAAAAGAGACAGAAATAATCGTGCAGTAGTTCTCTCTCTTCTTTTCTAGCAGTGAGATTGGTGGCTGCGGCAGGCCGAAAGAGTAGCCGAGAGCAACAAAGATAGAGTTCAAGAGTCAATTGAGAAATAGTGAAGGGTGATAGCATAGACTTATAAGATGATTGGTCCTCCACCGCTCTTATTGTAAGAAAGAGAAACAACTACTCCAGCACTATTTCTTCTGTCTTTTAATGTTGTCTTCAACTTCGTCATATAAATGTTCTGTCCATTATATAAGTCTATGTTTTATGCTGAGTTTGACTTTTTCCTTCATTAAAAATGTATTGCTTTGTTTATGGATGCAAATCGTCGACATACAAACGCAAACGTGACGAGAAAAAGCCAGTTTTGCAGGTAAGTTAGTTATCTCTAACCTGCAAATTTTTTTTTACTTGTAAATGAATATTCAGTATAATCCAATATAATTATATACTTAATTTAAGAACAATAAAGAATAAATAATATAAAAAACACGGCAACTTTCGACCAATTTATTTGAATTTCCCGGCATTTACTGACAGGGATGGAGCCAATAAATCGCACTTCGATATCTCAGCCAACTTCAGCTCAGCGACACCGGGCATATGCCTTTAACATAGTAAAAGTGGGGGAACTAGCAGTTTATACTTATATAGTCAAAGATCAACCTCCTACGCGATTATACTGTTTACTATTATTGTTCACTATTATACAAAATGTTAACCAGCACGTCCGCCTTGCATGCGCAATACCATTGTGTAATTTTGCAGCACATTGGGTGTGTTTAGCCGAAGTTAGCGCTACATAGCGCTACGTAGCGGCTTCATATAGCAGTTGCAACTGCTGCGTTACTTCTGCTGGACAGTATTGCTACGCGCAGCATGTTCTAAGTAGTGGCCGCAATTTTTGTAATACTTTGACACTTTTTTTGCCATTTTTATAAATAATTAAAAAACAAAGTTTAGCAACCGAAGAATATAACGGC
>NW_018021351.1:0-1478 GCF_002006095.1 Pseudomyrmex gracilis | reverse complement strand
GAATGCGTATAAACAGAAGTATTGGAATCCTATAGTTAAACTCTACCGGTTTTGGCATAAGTTAACAGTTATTGCCCGCATAAACCAGGCCTTAAGTAATTTTATGTGTGATGGCCTTTAGTGTTCCGTTTCCATTGGAAGTAGAATAGAAGTAAGAAAAATTAATATTTCAGGCTGCTTTCCTTTTAGGAGACACAGGTCTAGTTTCCACCGAAATCCTCGGTACAGATCAAATTTAGTGTTCCGTTTTCATTGGAAGTAGAGTACTTATAGATCAAAGCGGAAGCGAAATCAGCGCAATTTGACAGGTTTCCATCGACTTAAATTTGATTCTACGTCGCATTAGATGTGAATTAATGCTTCGGTGGAAACTAGACCACAGTCGACACAAGTCGACACAAGAGTCATTCTGTCTNTGTTTCTCATTGAATACTGAACAAAGACAGAATGACTTTTGTGTCGACTTGTGTCGACTGTGGTCTAGTTTCCACCGAAGCAGTAATTCACACCTAATGCGACGTAGAATCAGATTTAAGTCGATGGAAACCTGTCAAATTGCGCTGATTTCGCTTCCGCTTCGATCTATAAGTACTCTACTTCCAATGGAAACGAAGCACTAAATTTAATCCGTACCGAAGTGAAACCGAATTGAGGGATTCGGTGGAAACTAGACCTGTGTCTCCTAAAAGGAAAGCAGCCTCAGTAGAGCCAACTTAAAACTCGTTTGTGTAAATATAAACAGACATAACCTGAAAAGAGTATAATCCGAGAAACTTCTAATTGACTCCGCGGAAATGATTCAATCATATATTTTATCTTTTTATTTTCAACTTGCATCGACTTCTTAACAAGATTCGACATAATGCAGACATAATGAAAAATAGAGGTTGGCATTATTTAGTTTTAAACGTTTCCACCGATTAAAATTGTATGTCAATTCGCTGTCACTCCGATGAAACTTATATGTCAAAGCAAAAGTGAATTGAGTGCAGTTCGACGTGTTTTCATCGACTTAAATTTGATTCTACGCTGCAGTAGGTGTAAAGTAATGTTTTGTTGGAAACTAGACTATTGAAAAGACAATAGCTGAAAAGCTCCCAAATAGACCCGTGCGCCGTTTTATTTTATATCGGCGGCGGCGTTTGAGGTAAATTAGTGTGGTGGCGGCGGCGTAAAGAGCCGTCTACAATGGAGAGTTGTAGGCCGTAATAGTAAGAAATTGACCAATCACAGGCAAAGTACAGAAGAATAATCGATTGTGATTTGTCAATTTCTTACTGTTACGGCCTACAACTCTCCATTGTAGACGGCTCTTAACACGGCGGCGCAAGAGTCTAGATTGTAGGTATTAAGGGGCGTATTCCGTTTGACCACGGTACAATTGGACACAGTACGATTGCACACGTAATATTGGACACGTACGATTAGACACGGTACGATTGACCACAGTACGATTGGACACCGCAAGAATAGCACAC
>NW_018021350.1:49253-51614 GCF_002006095.1 Pseudomyrmex gracilis | reverse complement strand
ACAAGTAAAAATAAATAAGTAGAGTATTTTTTTATTTATAGTTATGATATCAATGGATTTTTTAAAATAGTTCATTTTACATTTATAAACATGTAAAGTATAGTAAATATTTTTTAAAAAATTATACTATGATTTCGTCAGATAAACCGACTTTTTTTGTTCAAAACCTTAAGGAAAAGTCACCGTTTATNAGTATATAATATTTAATATTGAATGATGTACAACAGTTAAAATGTACTTTACGTAAGATATTATTGACACGGCGAAAAAACTGAAAACGTATCAGTGACGATGACGAAAATGCAATTGAAACGTAGAAAAGAACACGGAAAACTCGAATTAATAAATTTTTTACATGTTCAAAATATTTATCAGCAAAAGACAGTAAAGTGCAACCGACGCCTAAAACTTTCTACGCAGTTAGTGATGACGGGGATAAGGATTCAATTGCAAATTCTGAAACAAGTGTTGAAATTCAGTCCTTCGATGACAATAATGATATACAATCAGATAAAAGTATCGATGTTCAATCTTCCGATTCAGAAGATCTTATTTCAAATTCTTTACTACATTGCAATACAAATATCGAAATTATACCATAAAAGACAGTTGCTGACTATCCAGCAAACTGGATGGAATCTTCATTTTATATTGACAACTATTTAAGTAATAGAGACTCGCTACAAACGTTATTACCTAATAAATATGTTGATGATAATATCATAAATGGGTTTTTTTTTATTCCTAAAGAAACGCCACAAAATGAACCGTTAATATTTGATGCGCATTTTTGGTCTAGCCTTTTAGAAACTAATGATGGTAGAGTAGGTTTTTTTGAGATGGGCGCGCGTAAAATAAAAGCGTGGAAATACAATATTTGGCTAATTCCATTATGTCGCAATGCACATTGGACATTATATGTCGTAGCATTTCCACATAAAGTCATATTATGCATCGATTCTTTGCATAGATTAAGCTCATCTTCGCACTTTATCTACCCAACGACGTCAGGCGTTACAATAGTAGTAATAATCATAGGAATACTCGTTTATAAGTTAGTCAAAAGTAAGGAAAAAAAAAGGTAGCACGTATCGCTGTAGAGTTACGCAATGCGGAACGGCGAGAAAAACGAAAGAATACTCGTGTACAAAACGCTGAAACGGTAGCGTTTGTAAGTGCTACGTAGTGTAACCAAATTGTAATCAAATATTGTAAATAATAATGATTGTAATCAGGTATTGTAAGATTGTAATAACGGAAAATATCGGTTGCACACAATTTCCTTTTTCCTGGAAGGAGGGGAATGTTGTGCGGCAGTTTTAGAATAAAATGAAAAAGTTAAGTAAGATGAGGCCATTGAGCAATGTGATGAGACATCACTGTCATTGCTCAATGACCTAGTTACGTTGCGGGGAAGCAGCAGTTCTAGGAAGAACTGCTGGTTGCCACAGGGTGCGACACATCGCCGCATTGTCCGAAGTGTAACGCAGCATGTGTCGACACCGGCACCGGTAACTAGCACGGCCGTTGCTAGGACCGGTGGGCCTGCTGAATCAGCGCGATCGATCTACTATAAATCGATCGCGTGGATAAAGCAGAGCGGAGATCGTGATTAGACTGCTAGCTCACTGTGTGGCTCCGCAAGCCGGAAAGGTTACCGCAGTGAGAAACAGCTGTGTAAGGAACGTAAGGAACATTGTAACCGGAGCAATAAAGATAATAATATAAGTTCAAGCATAGAACTTAATCTTCTACCACGCGACCTCTTCGACATTCAACAGAACATGTTTTTATTTAGCGAAAATGATATGCCAAATGCTCGCAAATGGATAATGACAGAGCTTATAGACTCTCAAACAACAATTTCTAAACACAACAAACGATCGGGATATGTTCCATCTAAAAAATTGTTTTCAAGATTGATACTGCTTGTAATATACAAGTATCAACACAGCCACCGATGGCATCACAAAGCACGCTTGAATATTGTGCTTCATTAAAACTCCTTACACTAAGGCAATATTAGTTATTACGTAATTTTATGAAGTTTTATTACATATGTAGTTATTATTTTTCATGTTTCTTTTGTTACTGTTTATGTTAAGTTATGTTTCTGCTGTTATTCAGTATGTTATATATTATTTGTAAATTATTATCTTTATAACGATTATCTATTAGTTTTAAATCATTTTAACAAATATAACAGTAGAAGACATCAAAATAAAAGCAAAGAAAAAACATACCCTCAATTATATCGTCACTTTCTGACTGATATTGTTTTACCGCGACATAACAAATATAATTTTGTATTCTTCCCCTCTAAACCTCTCTCTCTCTCTCTCTCTCTCTCTCTCTCTCTCT
>NW_018021350.1:44227-49173 GCF_002006095.1 Pseudomyrmex gracilis | reverse complement strand
TCTCTCTCTCTCTCTCTCTCTCTCTCTCTCTCTGTCTCTCTCAAGCATCTCCTCTCACAAACTTTACGAAGTAGGCTGGTCGTCACATTTTTGGTACCATTTTTGGATTACTGTTGCACGCTACTAACTGACATTACCGGTGACAACAATTTACGTCTTCAGCAATCTTTCAATAATTGCGTTAGATTTATATATCAAGCCAAGTGGTATGAACATATATTGCTACGCCTTATTTTGACAACCTAAAATCACTAAAGATTAAACACAAGAGGAACTACTTTGTGGAATGCCTAGTATACAAGATTCTTGAAACTCATAGGCCTCAAGTACTCGTCGATTCTTTCTGCTTTAGGCAAGATGAGTGTCTCAGAGATACACGATCAGTAGAGGACAACGTGGCTCTCCCTCAGAGTAGAATCAAATTATTTTGACGGTCTTTTAGATGTGCAAGCGTGGACGTGTGGAATTCGATACCGGCAGAGATTTGCAAGGCACCGTTTTATGTGTTCAAATATAAAATTTTGGAACATCTTCTTCAAAGCAATTAACTAAGCTTCTTATGTTATTTTGTTATCTAAGTTTGCACTGATTCTGTTATTATCCTGTTACTATTTTTAGTATTATTTTCTATGTGCAAAGTTTCAGTCGGGTTTTTGTTTGCATTGACAAATAAGAAACAAATGTTTCAAATAGTCATTCAAACGGGATAGCGCTTCTGAAACAGATTAGAATTTTTTTTACCATCGAAGGTGTTTGTGCTCCCTAAAAACTGAATAAGCACTATGTTTATAACATTACATAAATCAATTATGCAAATTTTCAGCCGGGTTTTTGTTTGCGTTGACAAGCAATACACAAATGGGTATTGTCTTTCTGGCTGATTAGCGCTTTTTATAAAATGTGACAAGTTTTTACACATTGAAGCAGTTCGTGCTCCCTTATAATGAATATGCGTTGCATTTTTAACATCTTAAAGAAGAGTTGTGTAGATTGTCAACCGCTTCTGTCTTTGCGTTGACGAAAAGCACTAAGCTAAAGACAAGTGTAAATCATCTTCCTGGCGATATAGCGTGCTTTCTATCATTTGACCACTTTTTTACTACTAAATCAATTTGTGCTTCCTAATAAATAAATATACATTGTGTTTCTACCATCACAAAGAATATTTGTGCAAACTTTCAGATGGCTGTTCATTTGCATTGACGACTAATAAGTATGTCTATGGTAGAAAACACGCGAGTGTTTTCTTGCACGAGCGACGATAAACATTTGTTTATTATTTGTCAATGCAAATGACCAGCCGGCTGAAAATTTGCACATATATTCTTTGATATGTTGTAAATGTAACAGACAATTAATTTTTAGGGAGCATGAACATCTTCAACGGTACAAAAAATGTCAAACTTTTTAAAATGCGGTTTTTTGTTCGAGTGACGAGAGATATTTGTTTATTAGTCGTCAATGCAAATGAACAGCTGGCTGAAAATTTGCACAAATATTCTTTGTGATGTTAAAAACACAGTGTATATTTATTTATTAAGGAGCACGACCTGATTCAATGGTAAAAAAGTGGTCAAATGATAGAAAGCACGCTATATTGCCAGAAAAATGATTTACAGTTGTCTTTGGCTTAGTCCTTTTTGTCAACGCAAACACGGAAGCGGTTGGAAATCTACACAACTCTTCTTTAAGATGTTAGAAATGCAACGCATATTCATTTATAAGGGAATAGAGAGCACGAATTGATTTAGTGGTGAAAAACTTTTTAAATGAAAAATGCGCTGTCACGCTTGCAATGTTATAAACAAGTGATTAGTACTCAGTAATGCAAAAAATCAGTTATATGAAAATTTACACAAAGTTTCTTTAGTTAATGTTAGAAATACGGTGCATAATTATTTTTGAGAAACCACAAACTCTTTGAATGAATTTTATATTGTTGGATGTCGAGAAGGGTCGGGTGATTAAGAATAAGTTCTTCACTTGAACTTATATTATTCTGTTTATTGCTCCTGATCTTTACAATGATTCTTACACGGCTGTACCTCACTGCGGTAAACTCTCCAGCTTGCGGAGCCACACAGTGAGCTAGCAGTCCTAACACGGTCTCTCCTCTGCTTAATCCACGCGATCGATTTATAGTAATCGATCGCGCTGATTCAGCAGGCCCACCGGTCCTAGCAACGGCCGTGCTAGTTACCGGTGCCGGTGTCGACACATGCTGCGTTTGCACTTCACACAACGTGGCTATGTGTCGCGCCCTGTGGCAACCAGCAGTTCTTCCTAGAACTGCTGCCTTCCTGCTACCTAACTAGGTCATTGAGCAATGATGTCTCATCACATTGCTCAATGGCCTCATCTTAACTTATATTTTAGTACAAAAATTGGAGCACATTTCCCCTCTTCCGGGAAAAAGGAAAATGTTTGTAACATTTTCCGTCACAACTTTTCTTTTGTTTAAAAACTACTTGTGCACAATTTTTGCATGGTACTACACTACCTTTGTATTTTACACACTATACTACGCGGCGTATTTACAGCGCGACGGTCTCGACGTTTTGCGCGCGAGCGTTTCGCCGCTTTTCACGCTGTTCCGCATTACGCGACTTCACAGCGCCGCGTGCCAATCTTGCTTTTTCTTTACTTCTTATTACTTTGTATACAATTAGTACAATAATTATCACTATTATCGTCACACCTGACGTAGTCGGATAGATAAGGTGCGGATTTTCAAAAAACGAACTCTCGTTTATTTTGTCCGTTAACTCCGTTATTTCTGATTTTACTTTCTCAATCTGCGTTTTACTCTGTGTTATGTTTTCTAACACAATCGGTTNTTCACCAACCGCCCGTTCTTTTGCTTTTAACACTGAAAGATTGAATCGCGGCAAATATGTGTTAATTTGTTCGCCGTTCATCACCTTGTTGGTGCGAATTGTTACAGTTGACGTCACCAACTTACACTTTTCCGACAACTTNATCTCTCCGACTTCGTTTACAATTTCCGTTGCTTCTTTTCGGTTTTTGCACGATATTACCACTGACTCGCTTTTCGGGGTTGAGTACAGCCATACACGCGCTTTTTCTAGCTTTATCCATATCGTGTAATTCGAAATCACAGTTTCTTCTTTAAAATTGGAAAATTCCCCTGAACTACTAACATACGCCTGCACCTCGCATGGTGCGTCCGCGTGTACCTTGTACACCGATTTCATATTATCGCAGACATAAGTATCTCCAACGTTTTTACATTTTTCTAGCTGGCGCAACTTTACAACAGAGTATGTTTGTTTATTTTCATCTATCGCAACTATCTCGAACTCTACTTTTGCGACCTTAAAAACATTATCGTGGTCGTGCATCGGCAAGGGCACTACCCTCAACAAGTCATACTCTACCGGAGCTACCAGTGGAAACTTGATGACGGTATACACATTCGCGTTCTTACAATACACGCTAACCGTGACGTACTCTTTTATCATTAACCAATTTTCCAGTGTTATGACGAATGGAAAATGTAATCCGTGGGCAGACCAATTATTCGCGTCTTGGAGGCCTTTTATTATTAGTTCGACGGGTACCATCTCTAATTACGCAAACTTCGCTTGTACGTCCGTGACGTAACCCATGATACTTTCCACGTCAAACTCGAGTTCTGTAATCATGCTGCCTAACTCCATAAGATATTCGCTAAGTTCGGCTTGCTGCGCGTAACTGTCTACCTTTTGTGTTATTTTAATCATCGCGTTTTTTACCTTGTTTTTATTTCTCTCTACGACCTCCTCAATGTTTTCTACGTGAGCGATAGTCGCGTTTATCACTTGCAGCTTATTTTTAACCACGTGCTGTAAAACAGCCTGTTTCTTGTTTACTAAATCTATTTGTTCCGAAACTCGCTTTTCGTCTTCGGCATCCATTGTACCGAACAGAATTTTCGCGACGGAACCTACTGCGTTAACCAGCCCCTTCGACGACGTTTTTGTGTTCCCACTATAGTTTTAACGCGTTTTACTATTTTTTCCACTTTTTGCAATCTTTGTTGTAACTCCGCGGCAAACCCCTCGCACAGTTCTCTGTTCCTGTGCGTTATCGCCGCGTTTTCGCACGCCTTAGCTGTATAGTCTAACACACGTTCCGTTCGTTCCGTTCTTGTGTATACCGTTGATACGTCTAATCTTACAACTAGTCTTCACTTTTTGCTAGCGTGGAGCATCGTTCCGTATTTTTTGTAGTACAAGCCGGGATTGTGTTGAACCTTTTGTACGTGGTATCCTTGGTCCCCGGCTTCACTCCACGCGACGCAAAAGGTAAGTACTGTTATTTCTTTTACTAACAACGTTTTCCTGCAAGCAAAATGTTTTATACAATACGCCTTATACACTATACTTTACTTATATCGCGAACGGTGTCGCCTAACAGGTGGAACCGCAAGCGTCGGTTGTACTCCGAGTTCGTTACTCTGTCACCTAAGCTCTTTTATTATCGCTTATTTTAATTCTAGGACTTACATTTGAGACGCCCTGCTATCTTTTGCACCTCGGACCATGGCTTTTCACGACAACGAGCATCGCGTTTGTTACCAACCTAATAACAACTGTGTGCGATTGTTTTTTGTGTTCTGTGACAACCAGTGTAAGTGTTTGATTACGGAATCGCCAAGTGTGCCCTTTTCTCTTTCCTCAAAAAAAAATTTGTTTTTAGTGATACCATTTCCAAATTTGTCTATTCCTCCTGCACGGACGATAGTGCGGACGAGCGCTCGGAGGACAGCTTCTCCAGCTCCGAGGACAGTTTCGACGGGGGTTCTACCGGGTGATACTCTATTGACCACAGAACGATTCAACACCGCTCGATTCGACACCGCTCGATTCGACACCAAATTATTCGACACCGTACGATTCGACACCAGATTATTCGACACCGTACGATTCGACACGAAATTATTC
>NW_018021350.1:40725-43812 GCF_002006095.1 Pseudomyrmex gracilis | reverse complement strand
ATAAATCTGTGTCCAATAATTTTGTGTCCAATAATTTGGTGTCGAATCGATCGGTGTCGAATCGTACTGTGGTCAAACGGAACACGCCCGGTTCCACCCTCTCGCGCCCTGCGACGCCTCATACCCCCAAGGGCCCGCCGCCGTCACCACCGGGCTCTCCGGAGATGGTCTTTATTTGCTCGCGGCCTCCGCCGCCTGCCTACCCCAACCCGGAGGTCGACCAGGGCGATTCGGACGGCGACGTCGTGTGTTTGGGACCCCCGCCGCCCGTCGTCCACCCCCTCATCGTACTCTCAGACGATAAGTGAGGCAACTCGGTGAGTTCTTTTAACTTTTAACTTTCTATAAAGGCCTTCAGTTTATTTACGTGCACACTCTGCGTGCGCCGTCCTGCTTTGATTGCATACGTCACGTCTGACGTTTTTGCAATTTTCACATAAGGTCCTATCCATTTCAATTCCAGCTTCTTGGATCTGCCTCTTCTTAGTGTTTCGTCATAAAGTAGGACTTTTTCTCCTACGCTAAACGCTGCTTGCTTTGTCTTTTTATCGTAGTAACGCTTCGCTTTTTCCTTTTCTTCTTTGAGCTTGTCCCGCGCTACTCGATTTGTCGCTCGCAATCTTTCTTTTAATTCTTGCGCGTAATTTTCCAAATTAGTCGGTATTCTTGCATAACATTCGTGATCCTTTGAATGTAGCTTGTGTGACACCTTCTTAATTCTCTTGAGACGTGTTTCTTCCGCCTTTACTGCGCTTTTATTTCTTATTTTATTTTCTACTTTACTTTGTTTTGCCAGTTTCTCCATTTTCACGCGCAGAGTTTTGATTCTTGCTATCTTTTCTGTAGCACTCACTGAACCTTCAGGGCAGAAACATTTTTCTGGTCGCACTGAAAAATGCCCTACAAATTCTTTGGACTGCTTTTCACTTACTTCTACGATTCCTGCTTGAATGTAGGTTGTCCTAGCTCGCCCTTTCATTTTGCTTCTCGGCTGTAATGCACTTTGATACGGATGCAATGCCATGGACTCTTTCCCTATCACAAGCCTTCCTTTTTTATAATTATGCACTGCATTGTACTTTCTTAAAAAGTCGTTACCCAATATGCCNGGATACTTAACAGGGAAGTCGTCTCTTACTACATATACTGTGTGCTTGATTTCTTTATTTCCCAGCTGTATAGTAGCTCTCACCTTGCCGATCACGTTTGCCTTATGCCCCGTTACTCCGGTTAGTTCCAACCGCGTTTTTTCTGCTGGTGTTTTCTTTTTTACATTTTTTTTTTTAACTAGTGTCATTGTAGCCCCAGTGTCATATAACATGTTTACCTGGCCTCTTTTTGCTTCTTTTATCGGCACTACTACCAAGTCTAATTCTGCTTGTACTGCATTTATTTCTACTGTTTAGAGTTCGGCTACTGACACAGATCTTCTTTTTCTTTCATCTTCTTCTTCTTCTTCGTCACTACTGGACGATTCGCTACTGTCACTTCGGCTTCTCTTTTTCTCGTCTTTTGCCGCACATACGGCTTGTGCAGTTCCTTTTTTACTTTTCCTGCCTTTCAGTGACCAGCAATTTTCTTTGATATGCCCTGCCTTTTTGCAATAACGGCATGTTTTGTCCACAGCATTTACTTTGCCACTGCTTGGTTTAGGCAATGCCATTCTATTTGTTTGGCACTCTCTTCCGTAGTGTCCGATCTTTCCGCATTTGAAGCACGCATTTTTCTCATAATTTTTTCCCATCTTTTGCTTTTCTGCAAAATTTCCACTGCGGCTGCTTTGTGGCACCGCCACCTTTTCCTCAGAGCTTGCTGCGTTTATTGCCTCTTGCAACGTTCCATAGTTGCGTGACCTTATTATCAACCTGACGTCACTCTTTAAACCTATTTGGAACTGTTGTAGCGCTTGCCTTTTAATAGTATTCATAATTGTACGTTTCTCTTCCATGGTGTGCCCTTCGCCTTCTACCATAGATTCGTACAATTCCATGGCCGTTTGATTTACTCTTTGGCCGTAAACCTGTGCGCTTTCATTACTCTTTTGTCGCAATGTGTTAAACTCTATTTGTAATTGCGTAGTGCTTTGCTTTGCAGAATACGTAGCTTCTATTTTTGCTTTTAACTGTCCAAAATCGCGAATGTCCTTTGTTTCGAAATCAATCAATGCTTGCCCTCTCAGCTTGGTTCGCAATACTGCTTGCAAAAGAGCGGGTTCTTCCGCAGGGTTGACCATTCCCTCTGCGTACTCGCACGCATTTAAAAATTCTTGAACTTGCTCGGATGATTTCCCAGTAAACGTCGGTATTATTCCGGCCACGTCTTTTAATTTTAGACTTCCAATAAACATCACGGCGCGATTTCTTACATCGTCAGCTGTTCTTCCGTACGTTACGTCTAGCTGTTCGCTCGGACGTCTGCATACGTGTCGCGTCATTGACACACCCGTCCCGCGCCCGTGCGTCTCGCGGTGTTTCGTCTCCCGCCGGTCCATCGCGTTCATTCGCGAACTTATCGCTTCTAACGTCCGCACTATTTGTTGTAGCATNGCGTCAGTGGGGTTGTAACCTTGCTCACTTGTCCCCTCGGCCCCGCGCCCCGCGGTGCCGCCCGCAGTCAACTCGTTTCGCATCCGTGAAATTTCGCGTTCCACTTCTTCGCGAGCCCGGTTTATATTTTGTTCGTCAAATTCTTGATCCATACTTTCGTTATTCATTTCGGCCCGTTGTCTTGTGTAAAACAATTCGCTCTCATATGAAACTAAAGAAAACCTCTGAGTACCACTGCCCGGGGTTCCACTGTTCTCAACTCTACCGCGATTTATTTCTCCTTGTAAATGTCCGGCTATACTACCGTCTAGATCGAGCAAAAATTCTCTTTTGTTGGATGTCGAGGAGGGTCGGGTGATTAAGAAGAAGTTCTTTGCTCGAACTTATTATGATGTCCTTTATTGCTCCTGTTCCTTACAACTTTCTTTACACGGCTACGTCTCACTGCGGTAAACTCTCCGGCTTGCGGAGCCACACAGTGAGCTAGCAGTCCCAACTCAGTCTCTCCTCTGCTTCATCCACGCGATCGATTTATAGTAAT
>NW_018021350.1:39008-40515 GCF_002006095.1 Pseudomyrmex gracilis | reverse complement strand
CCCTGTGGCAACCAGCAGTTCTTCCTAGAACTGCTGCCTTCCTGCTATCTAACTAGGTCATTGAGCAACAGACAGTGATGTCTCATCACATTGCTCAATGGCCTCATCTTAACATAAAAATTGGCTCACAACACTTTCTACAATCACGTTCGGATTCAAACTTCTATCCTGCCTATTTATTTCCGCGTCTTGATAAAACGCCGCCGGTGCGGTTCTCGGTTCCCGTACCGGTAATAGACTTCGTAGCGACCGCGCTACTCGCTCGGATTGTACGCCGCGTTGTTGCAAACGCCAGTTACCGAACATATGTTTTCGCTCGCTTTTACAAATCTTATTCGACTTACAGTAGTTGACCTAATTCCGCTTACGAGAGTCGTATCTGCGTGGTGTTGCTGACTCAGCTTTCCTCGCGCCGCCGCTGCCGCTGCCTCGCCGCCGCCGCTGGTCCGTTGCCTCGCCGCTTCTCTGCTACTGCTGCTTCGCCGCTACCGCTGCTTCGCTTGCGTTGACTGCTTTGCCACTTTTGCTGCTTTTTTGGCTGTCCTTAACCGATTCCTCGGTGCTCTTTCTGGCCCTTCCGTCACAGCTGCCTGTCCGCTTGCCGCTTACTGCTTCCGGAATTTCCCGGCGGTAGATTTTGTTTTCCGTTCTGCTGCTGCAGTCCGGCCGCTTTCTTATCTCCGTCTTGTGTCACTGCCCGTCGCTTGGCTTGCGTTAGGTCAGTGTTGCTGTGTAACTCGAGACTGTGAGTTCGCGGTGTCTTTCCTTCTCTTTCAAACTCGTAGTTTGCAAGACACTCTTCTAATGACTGCCTTTTTTTGTTACAGGAGCAGTATTCCAGAACGGGGTGTTTATATATTTTTGTATTAACTTATATATCTTTTTTCTTTTAAAATATACACCCCTATTTCAAACTTGAACTCAATCGTTCTCGTTTATTTTTCCTTTCTCACCCAGTGTCCTTGCTTTCTTTCGTTCCAACCGGAATCTCCTGCTGAGTCCCGTCCTTGACACACGGAATGAGAGATCCCACCGTTGCCACCCAAATTTGTTGGATGTCGAGAAGGGTCGGGTGATTAAGAATAAGTTCTCCACTTGAACTTATATTATTCTGTTTATTGCTCCTGATCTTTACAATGATTCTTCCACGGCTGTACCTCACTGCGGTAAACTCTCCGGCTTGCAGAGCCACACAGTGAGCTAACAGTCCTAACACGGTCTCTCCTCTGCTTTATCCACGCGATCGATTTATAGGAATCGATCGCGCTGATTCAGCAGGCCCACCGGTCCTAGCAACGGCCGTGCTAGTTACCGGTGCCGATGTCGACACATGCTGCGTTTGCACTTCACACAACGTGGCTATGTGTCGCGCCCTGTGGCAACCAGCAGTTCTTCCTAGAACTGCTGCCTTCCTGCGGGTGATACTCTATTGACCACAGTACGATTCGACACCGCTCGATTCGACACAGATTTATTCGACACCAAATTATTCGACACCGTACGATTC
>NW_018021350.1:36518-38309 GCF_002006095.1 Pseudomyrmex gracilis | reverse complement strand
CGGTGTCGAATCGTACTGTGGTCAAACGGAACACGCCCCCTTCCTGCTACCTAACTAGGTCATTGAGCAATGACATTGATGTCTCATCACATTGCTCAATGGCCTCATCTTAACTTATGTTTTAGTACAAAAATTGGCGCACAACAATATGCTTAAAGTTTATGTAGTGTTTTATATTTTGTAAGTTAATAAATTAGTAAATTGATATTTGATGCTTTCACGGTGTGTAGTATTACCATACAAAGATGTTTTTTTGGGTTTGAACCGCGTTAGTGTCATTTTTATACCGACGTTTCGTGAACATTACAGCTCACTGCATCAGGGTTTAAAGAGCAGCCTGATACGTATCTTGGGTAAGGGTCTCCCCCGGTGAATAACCGTCCAGCATAAGCAAGAAGTAGAGAAACAGATCAAGGAAATGCTAGAAAGTAGAATAATACGCGATAGTAAAATTCAGTGGAACGCACCGTTACTGAGTGTTCCGAAAAAAATGGACGCGTTTGGTGTGAGAAAATTAAGAATCGTGGTGGACTTCCGGCGGTAAAATAAAGTAACTATAGACGACTCTTTCCCGTTGCCGAATATCGCGAAAATATTGGACCAAATCGGAAATGCGAAATATTTCTCGAGGTTGGATTTGGCACCTGGATACCATCAAATACCGATGAAGACAACAGGCGCAAAACGGCGTTTTCAACGCCACTATGAATACAACAGAATTTTGGGTTAAAAAATGCGCCGGCAACGTTTCAGAGATTGATGAACTCAAGTTTGATGGGATTACAAGGTATAAAATGTTTTGTGTATCTCGACGACATCGTGATACACGGTGTAAGCTTGCAGGAACACAGCAAGCGGTTACGAGAAGTTCTCGACAGGTTACAAAATTACAACTTAAAGTTGCAGTCGGATAAATGCGAATTTTTTCGCAAAGAGGTCACATATCTAGGACATGTGATAACCGAAAAAGGGATATTACCGGATCCGTTAAAAATAGAGACAGTCAAGGGATTTCCGGTTCTAAAGAAAGCAAAGGATATCCAAGCATTCATAGGTTTGGCAGGATATTACAGAAAGTTCATAGACCAGTTTTCAAAGATAGCAAAGCCGTTGACACAGCTGTTGCAAAAAGAAGTAGCATTTGAGTGGGGTCTCGAGCAACAACGGGCGTTTGAAAGTCTAAAAGATAAATTGGTTAGCGCGCCGTTGCTTGCTTCTCGGGACTTTGACAAGGAGTTCGACAATCAGCTGCAGGTTATAAACGCGACTATTGCTTACGTAAAAATCATTGAGAAAGTCGTTGAGAGAAATGAAAAAAAAATTAAAAGGCGTGATGATTGAAATAACACAAAAGTTAGAGTTACGCGCAGCAAGCCAAGCTTTGCGAGTATTTTATAGAGTTAGGCAGTATGATTACTGAACTCGAATTCGACGTGGAAAATACAGGGTCTTTCAGATTAAACGCTCACGCAACAAACATAAAAAACTCCTACAAAAATGAACCGATTTTTATTTGTTATACACGAAAAGAAAGCTTATTTTAGGATATTTTCAATGTGACCACCGTCATTTTCAACAACTCGTTTTAATCTATGAACAAAGTTCTTCATACATAACTCTAACATTCCCACTTTGATGCTATTAAACCCCAAACCGTTACGCGTTGTGGATGCAACGTGGTCGTTTCATACTCGTGTGGATTTTCAGTACTCCAAATACGGCAGTTTTGTTTGTTGACATACCCGTTTAGCCAGAAATGTGCTTCGTCGCTGAACCATATGTATGGAAGAT
>NW_018021350.1:34521-36403 GCF_002006095.1 Pseudomyrmex gracilis | reverse complement strand
CATCATTCGGTACGTGGTCGAAGACGACACCCCGATCTCCTGAGCTAAACGAGTCAGACTGGTGCGGGGATTGGCGCGGACTCTCTCTTGCAACTGCTCGATGTTTTGCGGCGTGCGCGCAGTTCGTTTCGCGCCACATTTTCCAACTCTATCGAGAACGCTACCGGTTTGTTCGAACTTCTTCACGAGACGTAAGATTACACTTTTTTGGGCAATTTTCGACGATGATCATTAAAACTCTTACCGTAAGAGGTCAGAGTTTGAGCGAGATTATGATTAGTCGAGTAATACGTTTTCACAAGAAATACGCGTTCCGTTAAATCGTACATTTTGACACTATAAACAAACTTCACCGACTTAACCAGTAGCCGAATATTTTCGTCCCGAGTTGGGGAATTCAGTGTTACCATCGATGGAGCAAAAAAATTTTTATAGGAGTTTTTTGTTTGTTGCGTGAGCGTTTAATCTGAAAGACCCTGTATCATGTTACGTTACGGACGTACAGGCAAAGTTCGCACAGTTAAAAATAGTACCCGTCGAGTTAATAATAAAAAGCCTCCAGGACGCGAATAATTGGTCTACCGGCAAACTACACTTTCCATTTGTCGTGACTCTTGAAAATTGGTTAACAATAAAAGAACCTCACAGTTAGTGTATATTGTATATTGTAAAAATAAATTAGTGTATATTGTAAAAACGCGAGTGTGTATACCGTTGTCAGATTTCCGCTTGTAATTCCAATAAAATACAACCTCTTAAGGGTGGTACCCTTGCCGGTACACGACCACGGAAGTATTTTCACGGTGGCGCAGGTAAAAAACAAAATAGTTGCAATAGATACAAATAGACAAACGTAATCCATTGTTAAAATAGGTTAACTGAAGCAATGTAAAAACGTTAAAGATAGTTATGTCTGCGATAATGTAGAATTGGTGTACAAAGTACACGCGGACGCACCGTGCGAAGTGCAAGCGTATGTTAGCAATTCAGAAAATTTTTCTAACTGTAAGGAAGAAACTGTAGTTACAAACCACACGATCTGGGTAAAGTTAGAAAAAGTACGCGTGTAGATGTACAACCCCGAGGAGCGAGTCAATGGTAATATTGTGCGAAAACCGAAAGGAAGAAACAGAAACTGTAAACGGAGAGATAGAATTGTCGGAAAAGTGTAAGCTAGTAACTTTCAGCGTGACGATTCACACCAACAAAGTAGTGAACGATGAGCAAATTAGCACGTATGTGCCGCAATTCAATCTTTCAGTGTTAAAACCGAAAGAACGTGTGGCTGGTAACAAACCGATAGTGTTAGAAAGCGTAACACAAAATAAAACGCAGATTGAAAAAGTAAAATCGGAAATCACAGAATTAACAGACGAAGTAGACAGAAGTTTGTTTTTTAGGAGTCCACATTTTATCTATCCGACTACGTCAGGCATAACGGTAATAATAATGATAAGTGTAATAGTTCTGTATAAGATAATGAAAAATAAAGAAAAGAGCGAGTTAGCGCACATTGCCGTAGAGCTGCGCAACGCGGAGCGGCGCGGTAAGCGACAAAACGCGCACAAACGGTGCGTTGAGTAAAATTCGAAGCGCCATACTACATAGAAAGTAATAAGAATAGTATAAGTTGTAAGGTAAAGTAAGAAATTATGTAAAAACAAAAAGTGTGTACTTTTACAAGGTTTGTAACGGAAAATGTCGGTTGCATACATTTTCTTTTTTCCCGGAAGGGGAGAAATGTTGTGCAGCAATTTTTAGAATAGAATTAAGTAAAGTGAGGCCATTGAGCAATGTGATGAGATATCACTGTCATTGCTCAATGACTTGATTAGGTTGCAGGGGGGTGATACTCTATTGACCACAGTACGATTCGACACCG
>NW_018021350.1:25546-34145 GCF_002006095.1 Pseudomyrmex gracilis | reverse complement strand
ATCGTACGGTGTCGAATAATTTGGTGTCGAATAAAACTGTGTCGAATCGAGCGGTGTCGAATCGTACTGTGGTCAAACGGAACACGCCCGTTGCAGGGCAACAGCAGTTCTAGGAAGAACTGCTGGTTGCCACAGGGTGCGACACATCGCCGCATTGTCCGAAGTGCAACACGGTATGTGTCAACACCAGCACCGGTAACTAGCTCGACCGTTGCTAGGACCGGTGGGCCTGCTGAATCGGCGCGATCGATCTACTATAAATCGATCGCGCGGATGAAGCAGAGCAGAGAATGTGAACAGACTGCTAGCTTACTGTGTGGCTCCGCAAGCCGGAGAGTCTACCGCAGTGAGAAACAGCCGAGTAAGGAACATTGTAAGGAAAAGAACATCTAAGGAGCAATAAAAGATATTTAAATAAGTTCAATAGTAGAACTTATTCTTTTCACCAATCAACCTTCTCAACATCCAACACATGAATTTATTCTTAACAATCAATACATATGTGAAAATAGTATAAAGAGATAAAGACTTAATGCAATGTAATACACAATGTTAATGTTTCAATATAGATAAGTATTTTACTAGGTTTAGTCTAAAAAAGTGGCAGTAATATTTTGCGGCAGTGATACGAAAGAATTACTGACATTCTGTGTAAGTGTCACTAATATTCTTAGTGATTCCTGTAATAGTATTACTTAATAATATTCTAGTGTGTGTGATTAGCATTACTATACCTATTAGTGACTTTATTTATATGTAATCGGTAGCTCTTTTTCGTAAAGGTAGACTTGATAAATAGACTACTCTAATTCAATTATTTTCAATTGTTTGTGACTCAGATGATACTGTTTTTTCGTTAATATACTGCTGTCAAGCATCTTTAAAGTTAAATTGATTTATACGATTGTTTTTTATTAATAATTTTCGCGGTGGTACTTTTATTTTATTTTTTATTTCTCTTTTTTTTTATTTATAACTGAAGAAAAAATATGATGTAGGATCAAACCGTCAGAATGTGTTTCTTTAACTAAAACTCTCTTTTTCTCTTTCTGCGTGCGTGCGCGCGCGCGCGCGTGTGTGTGTGTGAGAGTGGGTGGGTTAATATTTATATGTTGGCTCGTATTGCTCTTTTACCTTAGTGTTTTTTTTTGTTTTTTTATAACACTAATGTAATGATGTTTAGAAAAAACCTATGTTTTATTCTTTTCTTGTTTTGTGAGATAATACAATTAAATGGAAATAAACCATACTTTTTGCTAAAAAGTAAAGACCCTTACAAAAAAGAACTACTGCCGATTACATATAAATAAAGTCAGTATCAAATACTACTGACAATCACATAAAAATATTATTAGGTATTACAAGAATCACTGAGAATATTACTGGCAATTACACAGAACACCAGTAATTTTTTCGTACCACTGCCGCAATATATTACTGCTAATAGTTCTTTTTCGTATAGGGACATATCTTAAAAACATCAATTTTAAAGTTACGCAAAGAAAAACAAATTTATTAATATTGATTTAGTACTTATTAATAGAATATTTTGATTTTGTTTTATTTTCACAAAACAAGAAGCACTTTCAGTGCAACACTTGCTGCAAACTATTGCGCAGCAACAGCAACAATTGCAAACCCATCAGCAGCAGCACCAACAAATACAGCAGCAAATAGTACTGCTCCAACAAGAGCAAAACAGGCAAAATCAATTGTTGCAGCTGCAGCAGGAACAACAGCAACAGCAACAGCAGCTGCAGCAGGAGCAGCAAAAAAACATAGTAAGTCAATTATTTATAATTATTTATAATTATTTATAATATAAGTTATTAATGTAATACACAGTGTTTAGTAATTAACTGCAGTAATATATATATATATATATATTTTTTGTAAAGCTTTCTTTTATTACTAAATAATATTTATCTTTAGAAAGGCTATCGCGTCGAAGATCCGGCCGCAGCAGAGCTTGCTGGTACCAGCAGCGAGGTGGTCAAAACGACCGAGGCGGCGCGGGAACCAGCGGCATAATTCGCAGTGAAAGAGGAGGCCACAGGAGTTCCAACTATCGTAAAGAAGGTCGCGGCGCTCGTAACGAGCGACCAATTGTGATACATAAATATTACATGAAATAAAATTACACTAATTATATGACAATATTGATAGAACAATAAAACAATTAATACAAATATGATTAATTTATTTATCAAATATCCATCTTAATATAAATATATTTTATAATAATATACATCATATTTATTAATATGCATAAAATAGGATAATATAGCTAAGTAGTAACGTTTTTATAGACAGGAAAAACTGCGGTTACATGCGATAGCTAATCCNTAAGTTGCTTTTTTATAAAAGTAAAATACTGATTGGCTACTATGTTATTTCTTGTCAAATATAACGCGTTCTCTTACGAAAAANAACTACTGGCAGTAATATATTGCGGCAGTGGTACAAAAGAATTACTGACATTCTGTGTAATTGTCAGTAATATTCTCAGTAATTTCTGTAATACCTAATAATATTCTTGTGTGATTGTCAGTAAGTATATTTATATTACTGACTGTATTTATATAATCTTTCTTTATACAATTTATGTAATCAGTAAGTAGTTATTTTTCGTAAGGGTTGCTATGTTCCAGTTGTTAGTAACAGCCATTAGTACATGTAATACATACATTTATTAGTATACAATTATATTAGTATATTTAGTATATTTATATTAATATATTTAGTATACAATATAAAAAAACATAGAAAATAGTATACTTCTGATTAAAATGTAATAAGGCTTTAAGCGAAGGTCCACACTAAAAAACCTAACGCGCTGTCAGTGGCATCTCATGAGTGGCATGGAAGACCACTTAATACTTCTTTTAATTAATATACTACTAGATTAATATAATAATTAGACATAATAATTTTAATTTGTGAGACGTGCGGATCGTTGCTGTCAGTTGTGTTACAAGAGCCTCGTTAAATACAGGTCGCTATTAGAATGCGCCGAGTGCATAGACTATCACGTGCTCTTTGTCGATCGACTCCATTCTTTCGAAGTAATTTCAACGACCCCACAATGTTTATCTGGCCAGGGAACCGCATATAACTCGCTCTTTGCCAGATCTCCCCAAGTTTTTCGTGAACGGATATCCTGCCGCGGGCAATCCCGGGTTTTTATCCAAAATAAGCGGTTCCAGAACACTTTCCTTTGTTGGTTACGGATTCTGCTAGCGTAACACTGCGAGTTGTGGTTTGACTGGGTTGTATACCGATTAGTATGGCTGTTGCTAACATAATCGACTCTGTGGAGTAAAGTTTCGACAGGTACTGTATCCGATTTCTTGAATACACTCCCGTCTTCCTCCGCTGACGATTGACATATGTGAATGCATTCCGCAATAGTAGATCGTTCTATTGACTTTGATAAAACACTGAGTAACTTGAATGTTGTCAAAATCTGATAGCTGCATTAACTAGATGTAGACCTTCAAGGTTTGAGGTTTTAAATGTTTAAAGTTACATGTTCCGATGTCGGTTCGACAGAGTTGTAATGTTTAATCCTTGGCCTGCGCAATCATAGCCAACTAGGCCCAGGATCAAAGGGATGAGCATGACAAGTATCAGCGTGAAGTACATCTTGACTGATTGGAACGATTGTGAGGATGATCCTGGTCGGCTTCTGCTGCTGTACTGCTTGCCGGTCTTTGGTTGGTGACGAGAATCTTCGAGTAGCAAACTTCGCTTACACTTTCTGACCTTATTCTCGTGAACTATCTTATACTTATTAGCGCTTATACGTATCTTAATGTTACAATTGTGTATTTTATTAACTACTTAATACAGACCTAAACACAAGTTATCTAGTTTGTTCTTGGTCGGTTCCTTTAGGAGTGTCACGTTCCAACATTATTTCTCTCCAATTCGTCTGCAACGACGTTAAACTACGACAAAATTTTCTTAGTAATAAGTCAATTTGTATCACTATAATGTTAAATAACTCTAAAGTAAAACTCCAAGTGCCTCGGTAGCCTAACGGGGAAGGCGACGGCCCGGAAAGCCGGTGATTCCAGGTTTGACTCCTGGCTGAGGAGTTTTTTTTCGCAATATTTTAAATTAATTTGGGAGGATATTCGGGGTTCTTCATATACAAGATGCAAATTGAGCATTTTATATGATTATTAGAATTGTAATTACAATTAAAAAAAACTCACGTAAAAAACGTGAATTTGATTATATATGTGTACACACGCACTTATATATATAGACATATTTTCTGCATAACATTCAGCGAACGGCTCTCAACGACTTATCATTCATTTACTAGTTAAAAACTTCACAGAGCCCGAGATGAATCTCAGTTTTAATTGTTAAACTCTAAAGTATTTTTAGTGACCTTCTTTTTACGCATAATCACGCCGTAGTTGGTATTTAATACATTTTGGACGCTTTTTCCTCGAGAAGACTTTTGATTGGCCACGTCTCTAGCATTTTGATTAAAGATGTTATTGGTCGGTTTAATAGCCTCGACCGTCAACGTCAACCTAACGTGGTTCTTGTTTCGAAATTTGCTTCTTTAGTCAGTAAAGTAACGGCAAACAGTTCTGATTAGTCAAACAGAAAAACTAAGAAAAGGGGCCAGAAGTCGCAGCGTACTTGTTAGTCCGGCCTTAAGCAAGAAGCCTACGCTTAAAGAATCGCTCAAAAGTCGATCTTTCTAGTTGAAGCTTTCTGATTGGTCAATGGGTTCCCTGAATGAACTGATTAGCTGAAACAGGTTTCGTTAAGCAAAGGCTGCCGTAAACGCTGTGAAAGCGTTGACGGCAGCCTTTGTTCTAGATGGTGAACCGGGGGTACCGCCACTCGTCACCATTACCACCATTTTGTTCAAACAAAATGGCTGACGGAGTCGGTAAATTACCACTATCAAAAAGTCGGTGTTCCGAACAAATGGTCGGTAACCAAAAGTTACCATCGTAGAGAGTAAGCTTTAGTCGGTACAGTACCGTCCTTAAATCCGAACTATCTAGCATTACCGTAATTGTAAAATTAATAAGTAATTATCTAAAAGAGATAGAGCAAAACTGTTTGCACTACGCGAATCAGCGTCTCAAACTGCAACCTATCAGTTAGGTTAAAAGTCAAAAATTGTTGTTTAACGATTTGTTATTTAAATAATAAAAATTATTAAATAATTATAACTTAAGGCTTGTTGAAATTAATAACAAGAAATATATTAGGCCTTACGAGTTATTTGCAGGATGTTTGAGCGGAAACTGTGCGTGTATATATATATATATATATATATATATACACATGTAACGAATTCAATTTGTAAATTTTTACAAGTGAGTGTTTTTTTAATTGAAATCTCAATTTTTAAAAGGGTCCTGAACCGTACTGTTATTACCGATCGACCGAGTAATTCGTATTACCAAGTGTTTTTCATAATTATTGCTCTGATAGGAAAACGGCTCTACAGATTAAAAGATAATAATAAAATTAATCTTGGACACTTTTCAATATATCAAAAATGTAACAAAACTTTTTGATGTTACAATTACCTCTATTTTAAATGTACTGATATTTGTAGTTCAAGGGTTATGCATGAAAACTAAATAGTGTCCGAAATAGACATAACATTCAAGAATGTAATGAGACTATTAGACTCTGATTTGGATGCCTATAATAGACAAACACTTGATACTACGTTTTGTGTTCACGTTTGCTAGCATTTCAGTGCTAAGAATAAAAAAATGATTAGTATATAGTTCACGGATATTGGAACAAATGGCGCTGCAACATGTCGATAAAAAAAATTGCTACTATCTCTGGTTTTCTAACCAAATGTGTACACAAACCGTATTATAGATTGTTTGTGTCATGTAGGCTTCCAAATCAAAGTCTATCAATAGTCTCATTACATTCTTAAATGCTATGTCTATTTCAAAAACTTTTTGGTTTTTATGCTTAACTCGTAAACTGTAAATGTCAATACTATAAAAGTGGAAGTGATTATAACTTTAAAAAATTCTAACATGACATGTCAAAATACCACTGAACGTGTAAATGAAAAATGAAATGTGCACGTAGTTAGATGTTGTTCTTATATATTGTGTTGTATTCAGTTGTGTTATATAGTGTGATTATTTTGTGTTATGTGATTCTTTAAACGATTAGAATATCATCTGTACTAACGTGAGTATTGAAACACTGCCAACACATGCTAGCTATTTTCTAAAAAATATTACACTAATGTCAAATGCATCTCTTTGACAGTAAAGTTACTTTGTCTTTCTTCCCAGAGGCGATGAAAACGTGAGCTGCAGTAAAACTTGTTATAAACTGCCAATGCATGCTGGCTTTTTTTAAAATAAATTTTAATATAAACTAATGTCAAATGCGCATCTCTTTGACAGTAAAGTTACTTTGTCTTTCTTCCCAGAGGCGTTGAAAACGTGTGCTGGAGTAAAATTATTAGGAACTGCCAATGCATGCTGGCTTTTTTCTAAATAAATTTAATATAAAGTAATGTTACATGCATCTTTTTGACAGTAACGTTACTTTGTCTTTCTTCCCAGAGGCGTTGAAAACGTGTGCTGGAATATTAATTATTTTGAAACAGTTTTGGTTGACGTGTGCTGGATTATATTTAAAAATTTATAATGCCAGAGGCGTCTCATGTGACATAAAATTGATTTGTTTTTTCTCCCAGAAGCGTTTTTGTAAACGTGTGCTGGTGTAAAACTTATTAGGAACTGCCAATGCATGCTGGCTTTTTTCTAAATAAGTTTAATATAAAGTAATGTCACATGCATCTTTTTGACAGTAAAATTGCTTTGTCTTTCTTCCTAGAGGGGTTGTTGAAAACGTGTGCTGGTGTAAAACCTATTATGAAGTATTTTATTAGGTGATGTGTGCTGGGTATATTTTAAGTTTTTAATGCGAGAGACGTCTTTTGTGACGTAAAATTGCTTTGTCTTGTCTCTTAGAAGTGCTTTTGAAAACGTGCGTACTAATAAATATAGAAGTTTTCAAAACAACATATGCTGTCTGTGTTTTAAATTGTGCCAGAGACGTCTTTTGTGATATAAAATTTCTTTCTCTTTTCTCTCAAAGACATTTATATAAACGTATGCAAGTATACTTATAAATAGGAAGTATTTATAATTATTGTGTGCTGGCTATATTCTAAATTGTAAAAACGCCAATGGCGTTTTTTGTAACATAAAGTTGCTTTGTCTTTTTGTTTACTCAGAAGCGTTTTTCTAAACGTGTGGAAAATGGTTTTTAAAGTCATTTACAAGTGACGTGTTCTAGCTAAGTTCTAAATTTATTGTGCCAGAAGCGTCTTGTGTAGCATAAAAGTAGCTTTACTTTTGTTCCAAAGACGTTCTTGTTACCGTGTGGTAGTACATTAAATAGTATGAACATTTACAATCAATTTGTGCTGGCTATGTTCAAAATTTCTTGCGTCAGAGACGTCTTTTTGTAACAGAAATTTGCTTTTTTTTCCCAGATGCGTTTTTATAAACGTGTGCTGGTTATGTTCTAAATTTATTGTGTCTGAAGTGTATCTTGTAATATAAAGTTGCTTTATGTTATGTTGCTTTATCTTTTTTTGTCTTAGAAGTGTTTTCGTTAACGCGTGATAGTGTATGTTAAAGAATGAATTAGCGTTTGCTGACTACTTTCTAAATTTATACTGTCAGAGACATCTTTTATAACATAGAGTTGCCGAAATTAGTAAATTTTAGAACTATAAATAATCATGACAAATTTGCTTAAGATCTGTCGTTGATAAAAATCATTATTTCAACAGGCTTGTTGAAAAAACATAAATTAGCCTGATAGACGGCTCCTAATACATTGCTCTGCTTGAATTTATAGTCAGTCTGCAAAACTACTTGCAGACTAATTAAAACTTTGTTTACTGAGTACTATAGGCGTGCACTCACACTTATGCTGTTTTTTAGACTTATGTGTGTGTGTGTGTATATATGAGAGAGAGAGAGAAAGAGAGAGAGAAAGAAAGAAAGAGAAAGAGAGGAGAGAGATACTTGTATCTCTTCTTGTCTCTCGTTCATTTTGTCTGTCCTTTGATTAAAGTAAAACGGACTAATCGCTATGTCATCCGTGTTCATCCGTTTTATTCTTGTACATTTTGACGGCCGAATACTGAACCGCGTCTCGAGAACAATTCAGTATGTACATGTAAAGCTTTCTGAGCAATATAAAATGTTTGATGACATTCACAATTTTTTTTGTAGTAATATATCCAAATAAACCTAAAAATTAATAACATCTGTGTACACATATGTGCGTTTAAGAAATGTATGTGTTCTGTATAGTACTGCAGCGATCAGTGTGCGTTATTCTTCTTTAAAAAATAATTAACACAAGAAAATAGGATTTTTCAACACTTTCTATTTTTTATTTAAAGAATATACTTGCTTCGTAGACTTGTTTCATGCACATCATATTTCGTATTATGTATTAGTCAAAGAAAGTTACTTTTCATAAGTAAAAAAATAGAAAGTGCAAAAAAATCTATTTTATTATGTGTATTTATGTTTTTATAAACAATAACGCA
>NW_018021350.1:22968-24536 GCF_002006095.1 Pseudomyrmex gracilis | reverse complement strand
TTAATAATTAATAAAATGTAATGCATCTTGAAGTGTTATTATTGAGGTTTTATTATTATCAATAATATATGTACTTCCAAGATTCTAAATCTTGAAAACGCACTTCACGCTGTCATACGCAACAATCGCGCTACGGGAACGTGCCTCGTATCTCGCCTTATAGCTCGGCTTGGTGGAGAGAAGACGGAACATAGTATGTCTGCACTTTTCCACGAGCGCACACAGACGGCGGTTCTCGCTTGTGTGCGTATCCCCACTACTTCGGTACTCTCGGTGCTGACCGGCTTGAGCTGTGCGACGAAAGACCGGTAACGCGATAGACAGCGCGATTAGCCCGTCTCACTTTAAAACAAGGACGGACTAACTCAACCACTTGAGGGCGCCACTTTCCGGGCAGAGACCCCAGTGCTGAGTTCGCTTCTCGCTCCAGGACCCTCTTAAAATACGGTATAATACGTGTCCAACTTTGATGCCCACATAACCATAACACAGCTAACAATTATACAAACATTTGTTTTGTATAAAATACAATGTACAATATCTCATGTATAGTACGTGCTCAACCCTGATGTACAAGTAAAGCGTCTGTAGCGTGGTAAAAGCGTACGTAGCCTCTATAATATAAGACTCTTTAATATGTAAGGTGCACAAACACTCAAGAAATTGTCCCATGTTACGTCCGCATAGTATTTTACCTTACAATTTTTTTGTGCCTTCTCTAGAATAGATTATGTTTATTACACATAGCCTAATATACCATTTTTATTACACATAACCTTGGAAGCTTTTCAACTACGTACACAGGCGACACTGTGCAACACAGTGTTCACTAGTGAGTGAGACACACTGATATGATCTTTCTCACACTAATAGACACAGTGTCGCCTGTGTACGTAGCTAGAAAGCTCCTTTTATCTACTATTTTTATTACACATAGTCTAAAATTAAGACATCTCCATTACACGTAGTTTACGTTAGCATTAAGACCTAGTACTGTTGACCGTCCCAGTGGTCTCGCAACCTAAGTGCAGGGACTGCGAATCTGAAGGTCCCGAGTTCGAATCCGCTCACCACCCAAGGATTTTTTCCGGGCCGATCCCTTTTAACCGAGTTTATCGGTTGATCGGCAAACTTCATCGGGCCTCCAAAAATTAATTCGGGTGTAATTCTGAGTTTATTTTTCTTCCCACAAAGCAATCGTAGTCACAACACCTCAAATACGAGCACGACACAGATGGGCACGCCCACTGTGAAAGAAGGCCGTGTATCGCGTGGTAGTAGTATACTGCACAAACCCTCTTTGTGACAAAACATAATAAAGAATAATTAATTAATACAGACCCAAGATATTTGGGGTCTACTTTACTTATCATCTTTCTTAAAGACTCCTAGAATGGCGTATGGATTAACCTTAAAGGTCCTTTAAGCCAAAATGCACCAAATACCAAATACCTAGTACTGTTCTCACTGTTTTATCGACTTTAAATTTTCCTTAGTACATATGTTTCTAGTACCAGCGTAGCAGTAGGCATACATTATATATATATATATATATATATATATATATA
>NW_018021350.1:20296-22718 GCF_002006095.1 Pseudomyrmex gracilis | reverse complement strand
CTTTCCAAAACACTTTACTAAAACAATTTTTTATTAAGTACTTTTTGAGTCATAAAGGTTTAAAATTAACAATTTGTTAAGTGGCGTGTGATTCCGGCCAGTTAAGGCAAGAGTGGCGTGTGGGTCCGGCCAGTTAAGACAAGAGTGGCGTGTGGGTCTAACCAGTTAAGACAAGAGTGGCGTGTGGGTCCCGCCAGTTGAAGCAAGAGTGGCGTGTGGGTCCGACCAGTTAAGACGAGTGGTGTTTGGGTCCGGCCAGTTAAGGCAAGAATGGCGTGTGGGTCCAACCAGTTAAGACAAAAGTGGCGTATGGGCCCGACCAGTTAAGGCAAGAGTGGCGTGTGATTCCGGCCAGTTAAGACAAGAGTGGCGTGTGGGTCTGGCCAGGTAAGACGAATTTCATACCAATTGGTCAGCTTGGGCAACATATTTAATTGTATCAAACAATTCACAACAAATGTTTAAATTGTTGCTCTTCAACACCCTGGCAATGTGCCAATTTTTTATAAACAGCTGAAACCGCATTCCGGTACGTTTCCGGCGGTATTAGTTCTATATCTCGAGTTATTTTCTCTCTTAAATCATCAAAATCTTGAGGCTTCGTAGCATAAACTTTACTTTTCAAGTAACCCCACAAAAAAGTCAGATGGGGTCAAGTCCGGAGACCGAGGTGGCCACTCAATATGACCCCTTCGCCTTATTCACCTGTCCTGTAAGACCTCATTCAAATATTGACGGACAATAACATCATAATGAGGTGGAGCTCTATCCTGTTGGAAATAAATTTCGTCCATATTTCTATCAGTTATGTCTCGAAAAGCTGGAACAATTTGTTCGCAAATCATGACTGTGTATACCTGTGCTGTCAAATTGCTTTCAATGAAGAAAGAACCAACTGGTCTACCATTAAGAATACCAGCCCATACGTTAACTTTTTGTGGATATTGGATATGATTGTCTCTTTTCCAGTGAAGATTAACGTCACTCCAGTACCTACAATTGTGTCTCTTTACAATTCCAGTTAGTTCAAATGTTGCCTTATCAGAGAAAACTATATTATTAAGTAACAGAAAATCGTCGACAATCATCTCCATCATAAGATCACAAAATTCGATGCGTCTATCAAAATTGTCTTCGGACAACTTTTGGCACAAATGGAGTTTGTATAGATGTCATTTATTCAATTTCAAAATTTTACTGACAAATGCATGACCGATTTCGTGTTCTTGTGCAACGCGATTGATATAAATATGGGGAATTTCAACGAAAGACAGTAAAACATCTAATGCCGTATCATTATTTGTTGCTGTTTTACGTCTACCAGATCTTGAGCGGCTTTTAACGCTATCAATGTCTTTGAAACGTTGAATAGTACGGATTACAGTATGTTACGTCCTGGAGACTCCACGGTCCCTTTTTTCCTACGACGCGACGCGCCAGCGCATAGCGAACCCTTTTTTTGTAAATACTACTAAATAACTCGAACGGGTCTCCTATTGTTTGGAAACTTGAAACTCCAGACGATAGGAAAACAAACGGAAATTGAATCGGCGCCCAAAAAGATAAACCGCGCCTGGCAATAACACGAAATTTTATATAACTATTCAAGCAGCTTTCCGAACAAACCCGGATATCTCCGGGTCATGAAGACGCCGGTCATAAAAATTAGAGCAGCCGGCGCAAATAGAAACTCCGGCATTTTTATTAAAAACAAACAACAAGGGGTCTATGCAGCGTGATCGAAAAAACAACACTCCCTTTTTTCTTCTCCAAAAATTCGGGCGAGGCGACCGAAGCGAGAGATCGTCGCCGATTGGCGATCTCGTAAGTCGCCCGACCGACTAATTAACAAATAGGAACCAGCAAATCTCAACTGAGTTCCCGATTGGGAGAGTCCTCGCTTACTCAAAATTGTATATAAGTCAGGGCTCTCGGAATCAGAAACAGATAGAACCGCGCCGCGTATCTGGAAAGAGCCGCAGATTTCAGTGAGTAAAGCAAGCAAGTGAATGAATAAGTAAGTGACAGTGACTGCGGAGAGCGAGATCCCAGAGGCATCGACACCGCCGACCTGCAACTCCGAGCTACTTACGGTGCCGCACCGACCTCAACTGAGAATCGACACCACCAGTCCGCAGCAAGTAGTAAGTGTTTTAAGAAACCATGTTACTCGAGGTTCTACAAATTAAAGGTATAAATTTAGAAAACAGAGAAACCCGCAGCTGCTCTTCGGGGAGCTCAGGGACACGTAATCGCAAAGTAAAAACAATTACTCACTCATTCATAAAAAAAATAATAATTATTGAACTGTCCAAGACACCCTTTCACTTCCTCCCGGGTGACACTCTATTGACCACAGTACGATTCGACACCGCTCGATTCGACACAGATTTATTCGACACCAAATTATTCGACACCGTAC
>NW_018021350.1:6353-19796 GCF_002006095.1 Pseudomyrmex gracilis | reverse complement strand
ATCGTACGGTGTCGAATAATTTGGTGTCGAATAAATCTGTGTCGAATCGAGCGGTGTCGAATCGTACTGTGGTCAAACGGAACCCGCCCCTTCCTCCCTTATTCAGAGAGGATATCCGCGATCTTGAATCGCTTCGGATGACTGCTGACAGACGTCCGCTTTTTTTAATCGTTCCGGACGACTTCTGACACACATCCGCGGTTTTTGAATCACTCTGGATGACTGCTGACAGACGTCCACGGTTTCGAATCGCTCCGGACGACTTCTGACAGACATCCGCGGTTTTTGAATCGCTCTGGATGACTGCTGACAGACGTCTACGGTTTCGAATCGCTCCGGACGATTTCTGACAGACATCCGCGGGTTTTGAGTCGCTCTGGACGGCCTCTCACACCCTTCCTTAATCGGAGAAAATATCCGCGATCCTGAATCGCTCTGGATGACTCCCGATAGACATCCGCGGTTTGAGTCGCTTGGGATAAGCTCCGACCCTCCACTTTAATTTCGTATCCTCAGCGTACGAGAAACTCGCCGTAAACAATTTCCTTTCTTCCTCTTCTCGCATCTTGAAGGCTCAACTGCGGGTTGCTCAACCGAATAAAACTCTTGCAGCTTATTAATTAAAATAATTGATTTAAGTGGAACCTCAAAAATACATTTCTCGGGCAACAATAAAGGCTCGACGCAATCGGCGGAACCGAGCTTTGCGTCGAGCCGCCGCGCTTGTCTTGGGCGAAGCTGAGCCGGACAGGCCCAACCGCCCGACGCCTACCACTTCCGAGAAACATTCCAACATTGCCCACGTGGATAACAGCAACAACAACAGCCACAATAACAATAGAAACCCCACCGATATACATACAACTCCATCGCACGCGCACACACATCCGCTGACACACTCTCACGTAGACACCTCTCGCCCACAAAATGATAATAACAACGATCACGCACACGTGAAAATACACACATACACACGACGATTCGTGGTATGAAGCTCCCTCCTATTCACCGATAACCCTCGATCCTCCCGCAGACGTTCAATCCTCCCCTTGTTCGTCCGCAAACAATCCGCCCCCTTCACCTCTTTGCTCTCCCTCTCCAACGCACTCCGAACCCGCTTGTCCCGCGGAAAATCCCGCGGATGTGCAATCCGCGCCGATTCCTCCACCTCCTCCTCGCTCTCCTTCCCCTCAACCATCTACATCCAGGGATGAACCGGCGAACGATGAATCCCCCGACTCGACACGATCAACCACCCCACCGCTCGATCTTAAATTCCAACACTTCCTTTGATTAGCCTCTACTTACAAAAAAACAAATTCTGAAAAAATTTCCTTTATAATTGATCCTCTAACAACAGATCCTTCCTACATCTTCCGGTTGATATCCACCACTGTAGCCAAAAAACTCTTCCCTGTCAAATTTCCTTATATAGATGATATCCGTTTAGTTCCCATCCACCATTTTTACTCAATATTCTCTCCAAGTTCCACAAAAATCCATGAGATTATCGAAATAGATCTTGAATGATTTCTACACCGCAAATCGGCGCTTTAAACATGCACCCGACGCACTTAAACCTGTAAAACCCCGCCGGAGGCCCCTTACACACATCCTCGCGTCACGCATACACATATATATATATATTCCCCTTCTCTAGCCTCCGAGCGATGACCCTCCGTTTCAATGTAAAATTCGCGATATCACATCCAACCACACGACAACACGCCTAAAAATTGTAACACCAACCCTTAAATGAATAAATTAATATTGTACGCATCATAATTTTTCCTTTTAATTAAGACGACCTCTCATCATTCCACATCCTCAATCAATCGCACGGTCTCGTCCTTAGTCCGTGAAGTTAATTCTCCAGACTTAAAAAGAGACCGACGAGTGGGGCCTCATAGGACAGAATGAGAGCGGCATACGCCGTTGACCTGTCCGTAAGAGCACACAAACCCGCTCGACTCTGCCGCAGCGGGATCACCAATCTGCTGTGCGGAGATAGAAAAAGAAACGACAGCTCTCTGTTACTCTACTATAACCCGACCGTAACCGTGGGCCAGGACGTAACAAGTACTTTTAGAAATTTTATTATTTTCATTCCAAAAATTTTCATTACATATTTGCGTTACTGTTTTATACCCTCTTTGTTGATCTCTCCATCCTCGCATCATTAACAATGTTATTCGACTTTTTTCAAAAAGCTCCGCCATTCTTAATTAGAGCAAAGAAGAATTAATCAGACAAATGATAGGAAATTGATCTAAATAATTAAAGAGAAAAATTCTAATTAGTAAATGTTGGTCTAACTATTGATTTGTTTATTTCAACCATCAGTAGCAAAAAGCTCGTTGAGCAACTGAAAATCTAATAGATCAATTAATAATATTTACGAAAATATTCTGGGTTATTGGAAACAAAATGAAGATGTTTGAGACAATCAATTGAAACGCAATGGCTTCTTTTATTACAGATAAAATTTTTGGGGCTGTTTGTTTTTGTCCACGAGGTAACTGCTGCTCGTTAAGAAGAAAACAGCAATGCATCAAAAATTAAAATTAGTGATCCGTATTGTTTGCTCAAGAGCTCGTACATTGGTGCCTGCTAAAGTGAGAGAATCGGCCTCGCCAACGCTTTCGGGCAGATTCCCGCTAACGCTTTTGGACATCACGCATTCGAGCAACTTCTCGCGATCACCTTCGGGCAGTTTTTCGCCGTAGCCTACTAGCATAACCGCTTGAAGCTGTACACCTTTGCTATTGCACATTTTTCTAAAATGCATTCTTACTAAAAATATTAGGGGAATCCGACACTTTTTGATTAATGTATTTTTTTTAACCCAATAAATTGGTTTTATTATTCCGCGCACAAAAGTATTAAGGTTTGATTACTGAAAAGTAAATATTTTACGAGATAGTTTACATTTTGTGTCAAAAAATTGGTAAATTTAAACCTTTATAACTAAAAAAATACTTAATAAAAAACTGTTTTATTATAGTGTTTTGGAAAGCTCTTAAGATACGCTATAAAAATATGCAATAAAATGTAGAGAGTTTCATTTAAAAAATAAAGGTGACTTTAAAATGACCTTAAAGGACATGGTCACGATCAAAGTCAAGGTCATCATCTTACTCCTCGCTTGAAACCATACAATTTTGCTATTGGATATTTTCTCTAAAATGCATTCTAACTGAAGATATTAAAAGGGGCCAATACTTTTCGATGACCCTGTATATATATATATATATATATTTATATTGTGACGGAGACCTCGTTTGTGGATATTGTAGCGGAGACGCCGCACAATTTTGGCACTGTTTTTACACCAAACGATTAATTTTTTTCTACTCACCTAAATTGAAAGTTGGACGCCAGGCGTGAAAATCACGCCACTCACAACAAATATTAATTAGCAGCAAAAATTCCGACAACAATTTTGACGTGACGTCAAGGTCACTCGCCACAGCTCAGTTTATTCAAATAACGGAGAGGCGTGGGCTCAGGAGGCAGTATTTGAAATAAAAGTCGAGAAACTCGGTCGTTGATGGTAATTAACAATGGAATTTAATAACAGATATGATAATTATGGCGTGGGGCCGGCCAAGAAAATTCTCGGCAATACATCAAAGAAATACAGTGAAAAAAAACATGAAGTAAATACGCGGACACTAATGAGCAAAGTCGTACGGAAATATTCTTTCTAATCTAACGAGTGTTATCGGCAGCAGAATCCGACGCAATCTTTTGTCGGTCGAAGATCCGCTTGTGGCCTTGCGCTTGTATTCTAATATACGACTCGCCGCGCGAGGCGTTAGATAAACGATGGAATACGCTGTCGTACGCCGGGCGATAGATAAGACGCGCGGTCTTTGTCTGACGCGCGCGAGATTTTACACACAATATGATGTCGCAATCCGAGTTTTGGCACGATCCGCACCTTCCGGTCTCGATTGTTAAAATTGAACTTGCTTAGATATCGCTTCCGAGCAAATACTTTAAGAATACAATATTTTAATATTCCCGTATTTCGCGCGGAGAAACGGCAACTCGACGAAATCGGCACACAACGGTACGGGGAAAAGAATATAAATACAAAAAAAAAACAAAACAATATACGAACGAAGTACGGACAATACAACGCCAAAAATGAGCCAATCATAATATTCTTTTCACGGTGTTGCGAGTGACAGCGGCCACGTGCGTATCGTCAACTTATTGACACGGGTCCTGATTCTGTGCGCCTCGATCCGCTCCGCGTCTTCTTCTTTGATCGATGAGCTTGTTCGAGCTCATCTTTTAGCGTCGCGGTAACAAGATGCCACAGAGAGCTCCGCTCCGGTTTTTAGAAAATTCGGAGTGTCGACATCTCCCGTTTCTTGGTCCTTTGCCAATTTCGTCGCCGCGCTTTATGCTTCTGGGGCCCTTACGGTCCTGTACCGCTACTCGTCACCGTCTACTTCGTACTTCTTTGTCCGACGCCTTACATTGTGATCTACTCTCTCTCTCCTCGCTAATAACAAACGGCAATGCTAGCCGTCACGCGGCCTATGCGGCACAAAAGAACATCCTAAAACGCTATTCAATAATACAGAGTAACTCTGAAACTAATGACGCTCAACCTGCAAATAATATGAACAATATTAGAGTACATTTTAATGTTAACTTAATGACAATATACAATAGAGGCGTTACGCGCCCTCGCCAATATATACGCGCTTGGTTGCTTTGTTTGGTCTTATAAGCTGCTCTCTCTAAAACATTGGAAGATACAAGCACCGCCTCCTGTGCCCGCCGGAATTATGTCCTTGTGACGGACACGAAAAGTGTCACGTCACAATATATATCTCTTATACATGAACTATGGATATAGTGCCAACACATAATCTTATATTTTCACCCCCGTGTACGTATATATTTTCTCAAATATATATATTTACGCGGGGGTCACGAATAACTTCAATTTCCGGGGCTTCAATAATTCCTCGCTATAAACTTCGATCTTCGGACAAGGGGGGGGAAACTCACGTGGACCCATCGTCCGAAAGGACACCCCAGATCCCCGCCTCGGCATTTGCCCCAAGACCCACGGAAAACCACGCTCAAAACCGTGAGTAAGGCGGACTTCTAGTACGGTGTTCAAAACACGAAGATCTCGCGACGATTCGATGCGAAGCAAAAATCCCCCGACGTCCAACGACGAAACGGAAAGATTCATGGTAGCAACGGAGTAAACGCTGGAATTAAAGAAAAGAAAACGAGTAACCAAGCTTAATTAACATAAAAACAAAAACAAACAACAGCAACGTGCTTACAAAACAAAACAAACAACACAAAAAAAAACAAAATAACTCAACAGGACCCCACCGTGGAAGAACGTAGAGAGAACTCCACCATCCAAACTACCACAACGACCACCAGCGCGCGAGCAACTCCTTCCCAGAAACCCCGCGACCGCGGCGTCAAACTACGCGAACGAAACACCTCCGTCCACCCCGAAATAATACGAATTTCCCCGACCAAGAACCAAAAGCGTCACACAGCCAAAACGGAAGAGCTACCCACAACTAAGAACGAAAAGATGACCTTCTCCCAGTAGAAACCAGAAACCTCGCACAGAACCAAGAAAAGCTAAACAATATGACAAACAGCCCTCCCAGTCGCGGGACCCGGAGCAGAATCAGCAACGCAACGCGCCCCTCTCTCTCTCACACCAAACCCTGGAGTTCTCCACGTTATTCTCGGCTCAATCTTGACTACCCCCGTCCGGAAAACAAAACCATAAACGACTCGCCTGAATCACCTCGCTGCAACCGCTCTCTCAAGCACCAAAGCTCCTCCTCCCGCCGCCGCTCAAAGCTCCTGAACTCCTCTTCCACCCGCTGCCGTGCAAAGTCGCCGAACTCGTCTACTCGCCGACGAGACAGCTCGCGTCCGCACTGCTGTCCTGGCAGAGCCGTGGACTTCATCACTACCTCCTCTCGTCCGCTCTCCGTCGCCGTTGCCTTCGTCGGCATTTCACCCGCTCCCGTTGCCGCCTGATCGCGTGCTCTCCTCGGCGAATGTACCAGAGCCATTCCGCTGATCTTTCAAACTCGATCTCTCAAATCCCGGACGAGCCCCCAAATTGTTACGTNNNTTCAGCTCTGTCGCCGGTCTCCGCGATTCGCACTCACACCCGCGGCCAAGAAAGGACGCGGTTTCTCGTTAAAGAACTTTATTACAACTCGAAATACAACGATAATTATAGAATACAGAACCAGATGTTTAAACGCGTCGTGACAGTTCCGCGGTCGCGATTCTTCTCTCTTCCTTCTCTTCTTTTCAACAACCCGTCGTCGCCCGGTAACCGACAGTCACACCGATCGCGCGCCGTTCACGCGGCTCCCGCGACACATACGCGGTGACCCCCGCGTAACAATATATACATATGTATATATATATATCATACATAGTAGTAACACCTAATATTATAGTGCATAAGACTACTAGAAACCATCACGCACGCCTAAACCATATTTTAATACTAAGTTTTCCGTTGGATCCGCTTTTGTGACGTGAAATTCGCGCTGCTCTTTCTCCGTCACAAAAGTTAAAGATTTTCACGGGAGCCCGGGGAAACGAGCTGCCCGAATGAAAGAGAGAGAGAGAAGCTGAGACGCAAAGTCTCGCCTCAAAGTCACGCAAGTTGAGAGCAAGGGTAGGTGACTGCATGCAGAGGCCACAGCGGAACATCGACGCTTTCTAGGAGAACACGACGACAAACGAGTTAGTCTAGCAGAACAAGCGGAACGGCGAAACGAACCACCGACGAGCCAGCCTACGCCAAGATGCGCGGTGTTCCAGCAATCCTGTTGCATGATTTCAAGAACCCGCTGCTTATATCATTGCTGCATCTCACGAATTGCCATCCCGACCCGCTGCCTTCTACTTTTGCTAATGCTGATGTATCATAGCGTAATAGACACTGCGAGCGTTTGAATTTTGCGGCCCGCTAATCCTGCCGCCTGCGAGCGAGCTTGCAAGCCGCGCTGTGAATCCTGCGGCCTGATTGGCTCACGCGACCTACCTCACGCGACCTCAGCGCTGCCGGGGTATCGACCGCTTATCGAACAAAATCTTCGTGCTCTTGGTTGCGATCAACTGTGCTAGACACACGTATCTCTCGGGCTCCCGTGCGTACGCGTAACTTCCGTGCCGCTCGACAAATCTGCCGTGCCGCGATCTTTGTACTCGGGATGTAGTGATTCAAGTCGTGAGGGTGAACCCGATTGAGAAAGCGAGCTATTGGAGTGGTATTCCGGACGGAGGAGACAAGAGCATGTCGGAGAACAACGAACGACGGTGAGGTACTCGTTTCATTACTGTTAGCCACGAATCAGCGTTGCACAGGTCTCGTGTCAAGGCTGGTCGTTTGTCTCGCGTCTTGTTTACGACGGCAAGGACGTGTCCTGGGTCGTATTCACGATGTTTTGACAGCAGCCAGAATCGGGCTTCACGAGACTTGGTGGCAGTAGTTCGTAGGTTAAGTGCATGATCTTCATAGTTTCGCGAATAATCGTCAAGCCCTGGAGTGGCGATACAACACCAAGTAGCCTGTTCGCGTTGTTTGTTTTTTTCTGTTTTTTTGTTTATGCCATTATTTTAACGTGCCTCATAACCGTCTAGCGATTTTTGCGGGCACACATTCACTTCTTCTCCTTTACTCTTATTCTCTGGTCTCTTTCTATTTTCTATAGCTTTTTTCTGTGCAGTTATTTTTCCTGCTACCACGCGATACACGGCCTTCTTTTTACAGTGGGCGTGCCCCACTTGTGTCGGGCTCGTGTTCGAGATGTTTTGACTTTGATCGCCTTGTGGGAGGATGATTACTTCGAGATTACACTCGAATCAACTTATGTTTGACCAAACCCAAGTACTAACCAAACCTCGGGCTTATTTCCTTAGAAAATATGCAGAATCTCTGGAGATATACAAACATCCAAACAATCTCAATAGAGACAATGGACATATGACTAGTTCACTATGGCATTCCATCTTGCCATAAACACATCCTCCCCTCTTTCTTACCCTTCCACCCCTTCTCCACCACACCTCTTCCACTTCAATCTAGCGCTATAAAAAGGGACACTTGACCAAGAGCATCTCAGTATCAGGCTGCTCTTCAAACCCTGATGAAGTGAGCTGTAATGTTCACGAAACGTCGGTGTAAAAATGACACTAACGCGGTTCAAACCCAAAAAAACATCTTTGTATGTTACTACTACACACTGCGAAACCATCAAATATCTAATCTTCACACTCTTGGTTCTTTCTCTTTCTCTCTTTGGCCCGCCCGGAGCCGAAGCACGGTTGAAAGCTACGCCGTTTTCAACGGCGTCGTAACCTACCTAACTTACGACGCTGATCTAGGGCTTTTTTTGTTTGGTCTCTCCGAGCAAGTTTCAAATCGGTGGTATTTGTTTTCGAACAAAACCATTGTGTTACGTCCTGGACTCCACGGGCTCTTTCATTTTGCAACGGAATATAATTAATAAGTCTAACAATAATCCTAAGGAATAATCCTTGTAACGAATTCCTGGAAAGGAAAACGAGAACCAGCCGGGATAAGATAAACAAGTCCAAACCGGCTGCCATATTATAAACAAAACCCGGCTGGACGACATATAACAGACAGTCTCGCGCCGAACAACACACAATACGCGATCGAGCCTAGAGCACCTGGATCACTAAACAAATTTTATCGACCTTTGAGAAGAAATTTTTAACGGACAATAGCCCTTTGTAGAAGCGCGGACACTCGCGATTTTCGGCAACCGTCACAGCTCTCGTGACCCTAGAAGGAAAGTCGTAAATCAGGAGGCTGAGTCGCGACTCGCAGACATAAACAAGATAGGGCACGTACCGATAAGCGAGATCTAAACAAACGATGATCCCATCGATCCGGAGAATCAAACGAAAAGGGAAAAGGTCTTTGCCCAGGCGGTCAACGAACAAGGGAGCGAAATTTCGGGAAAAGACAATGGAGAAAAAGAGATCAACCCGCGGGTATAAAAGCCCTGGATCCTCGATCGAAAATTCATTATTACACGACAGTCATTATTACTCGAGCAGTCATTATTATCTGAGCAGTCATTATTATTCGTGCAGCCATTATTCGTTCATTCTTGCATTCATCCACCAGTACGTAATCCAATCTTCAAAAAGTAGCTTTTTGCGATAGAGTCAGTGATTAACGATCAATCGATCAGTCAATCCGAATCAAAGAAATTTCGCAAACCTCTCCTCCGTTGAACCTGCTGAGGGTCGCGCCGACTTCCCTGGCGATCATCTGCGAGTAGCGTGAATCCAAGCGAAACAACTGCAATCAACCACCGAGCAATCTTGCCAATTTCCACCATCGCTATCACCCAAGTATATCACCAAGTACATTGTAAGTCTCACTAATACAGACTCATACANCTTTTGCATTTTGATATGAGCAGCAGTCAAGATCATCAATTTTTACAACCAATTCTAATTCTCGATACACAACGTAATGTAATGATTCCGAGTACCGTAATAACAATTGTGAACATGTATCCAATCTATAATTCAATGATAGTGATTTACTCTTAATTGATTATCTCGATTTGCTACTCATAGTCAAATGAACAGCGCCTATGTTAAAATAGAATCTTCCGAACAATAGACCCTCTCATTTTACGATCTCTTGCGGAGACGGATCCGACCNATGTTAAAATAGAATCTTCCGAACAATAGACCCTCTCATTTTACGATCTCTTGCGGAGACGGATCCGACCGACGACCCGTAACTAACTAGTGTCAGTGTATTTTGACAAGAAATGATTTCTCGTTAAAACACTCCGGACTTAAAATTTTCTGTTACCTTCAATCCAGCTCAATACTCTCGATGTCATTACAACAAACCATTCCGCCGCTTGTAACTATATGCGGATATCTCTCTAATAAAAATCGATNTAAAACACAAACCGTTGCACCTGAACTGTACGTGCCTATGTAAAGCAAATTTATGCAAAGTCTACTTATGTTTTCCTTATTATTATTATTAGTGTTTTTACCAATTTATTTGAATAAACAATTATGTTAATATTTTCATAACAAAATCCGGCTTTAATTAATTCAACTCTTATGGACCTTGTCTAACTAACAAACTACTACTACTAGTAAACCATACTCGATTAACAACCCGTTCATTCCTCGTTAAATCGCGTGGTTCCGTCCTTGGTAATTGAGACTTGCGTCTTAGACTTAAAAAGGAACCGACGAGTGAGAATACGTTAGACAGAGAAAATCGGGTAACCCTGTTGGCCTGTCTGCGTTGCCGAACTGTCTCGCTCGACCCGCGCATTCCTGAATTCTTTCTTTGTGTCAATGTGCCGGGATAAATATCACGTTCGCTTGAATGTGTCAGTGCATCTGTTGCGTACTACCACTAATGCCCGACCGTAACCATAGGCTCAGGACGTAACAATTGTTTAGTTTTTGTAAAAACTTGAGAAAGAAAATTAATTACAAACCACATATAAGAGAAAAATAAAGAAAAATTATACTTACTTATTTTTCGCGTCGCCATGGAAACGGACAACACATTTTTATCGTCGTCGTCGTCGTCGTTGTCCTTGCAATGTTATCCATTGCTCCCGACCGATTTTTTTTCAGCACCGGCGGCGGCGGCGGCGACGTAACCATTGTCCAAGATATTGATTCCATTTTAATATCTTCGATCTCTCTCGAACCATACAAGATGAATTATCGTTTTCAACTTTTCACAGGAGACGTCCAAGTGTTTCCGTCACAAAATTTAAATTTCACAAAATACCTCGAAAAGAGGAATTACATTTTTCCTAATTTATGTAACAACTTAAACGCGGCAGCTCCGATAAAAGAAGATGGTTGTCGTCGCCCCCGCCGAGATGATTACCTCGTTGTTTGAGGCGAGAATATATATCCTGACAAAAAGTAGCCCGAGTTTCAAATTGGTTACTTGAACATATTGCTTTGTTTTGCGTTTTCCAACATGACACAAACGCCGATCTTCTTGCTATAGGTTGCACACCGCCGTCGTCTATCGTTGAAATACGTCGCGCGTTTGTAGAAAACTTTGTGGTAGTCGCCGCAAAAGACTTACCGGTATCTGAAGCAAGTCTGCAAAAACGCCAGACCGGATGTTAACGAAGAATATTATATATTTCCTGTCGACTGGCCCAAATACGTACGCGCGTTTACGCGCCACTTGCGCGAGGCCTCGCACACTTTATTCGAGTTGTGCGCCATGTCTTACGTTTGATTCGTAATCTCAATACACGGACTACAAGCGGCAAAACTCACGGCCGAGAAAGTTTTACGCTCTCTTGTTCATTTGTCTCACACCCACATTTATCTTGTGCAACTTCACGTAGCCGACGAGCTTCAACCTCTTAACGACGGAGTGGCTATTTTGCCGCGTCTAGACGCCCAACACGTCAAAGCTTTGTTTAAATTTTACGCGTTTACGCGTCGCCCTTATTATTCGGATTTTGCCAAATACAAACGCGGCTTTCAATATAATTTCGGTGCGGTTAACGTGCGTTTAACTCCGTTATGGAACCGCGCGACAAGTTCGTGACGTATTGCCAAGTGTACAACTCGGCCGCCAAAACGGGTTGAGCCGCAGGGTTTTTTTATTGCAATATTTGATGTTGCATTGTTTTTCTCAGCAGCAGCGTTTAACAACAACGCAGAACGCATAAAAATTGGAACGCTTGAAGCAAAAAGTTTTACAATAAGAAACATTGTAGATTTTGCTGAAACTTATTGCGCTAAAAATTGTCTTGCGCATTGAAGTTCAAACATTTGACGTTGATAGACACGGCAATATTATGCATAAACTTGAGGACAAACGCGACTTTCAATCGTACAAATCGACGCTCATGTCGTATAATTGCTTGTACAAATTTATAAACTGGACTTGATACGCGCTACGAAATATCGGTGAGGATTTGATGTTGCTGAAACAACATCTCGTTTCCGGCCAACATCTCGATACACTACATCTGGAAACGTATCGCCTATGTTTCCGCGTCCATTATTGAGAACGTTGGCCAGAGCTCATTACAGAGTTTTGTTTTTTGTACACGACCACGATCCTAGACTTAATTACCAATTTGTTCGATATATGTACGAGCATTCTACCGAGGTTTGGTTCGTTGATGACAACGGATTTATAAAAATCAAAAAGTCTATCTACGACGGCAACGATGATGATGATGATGATAATGATTGTCCTTTGCCGCTTTATAATAAAATGTTGCCCAACGAGTGGCTCAATCCTGTGACATTTTTATATAACACGCCAATATCCGAGCCAACACTCGCAGACCCAAAGGATATTGTGCGTTTTATAATTGAAAGATACGCCGCATGGTCGTTTACTATGCATTTCTTAAAGCCCGGAGCGCGACTCAACGTAGCCGACATTAAACCGGTCCAACATAATTTTAAACGCGCGTTTAATTTGCACGCATTTGTGCGTACGGTCGCAAGTATGGGTAAGCGTTTGTCGTCTGCACCGGTGCGGATAAAAGGATCGGTATCCGCTACAACTGTAGCTCAAACAATTTTATACAATCCGCAAACAAATTTTACACAAGTCTTTCGTCTTTCTCTAAATATACCAGAGTCGATTATTGAACGCCTTTACGATAAGTTAATTACTTTTATAGAGACAGATGTTTAATTGTTCCCTTACTTTATTCAACAAGTCACAATATATACGCCTGGTCATTGGTTGTTCCGGAAACAACAGACAACAATAAAGTTCTTCATCGATTACATGCAGCGCGAGAAGCTCTTAAAAGTTTGAAAAAAAATTAGATTGCGCATTTCTTTAAAGAAACGAATAAACATTGGCAGATTAGTTCGCGACAAAAAACTGCCGTCGCCAGCACCAATAACAACAACGACTACCGATATCGACAACGATAATGACCATGACCACGACGACGACAACGACAATGACGATTACAACAATCAAAATGTAAACAACAATACTCAAGAAGAATCAAGAAAACAAAAACGAAGACAACAAGAACAAGAACAAGAACAACAACAAGAACAACAACAAGGACAACAACAAGAACAACAAGAACATAAAACATTAAAGATAACAGAAATGAAAAAAATACGTTTCACCTTCGACAGAGACGCAATGTTAATACAATTTGCCATAAACACAGACAAAAACTTACTTTCACCCGATACTTATAAATAGAAATGTATCCACATTTATATCACATTTTCGAATTCAACTCTTTCTGCGACTTCGTCAACTGGTCTACGGTAATTTCAAAAAAATTACGCGTTCCTATCACATTAATCGACGCGAGTTAGAAAATAATATAAAACAAACATTCAACTCTAACTCTATTGTCGCAACTT
>NW_018021350.1:0-4173 GCF_002006095.1 Pseudomyrmex gracilis | reverse complement strand
CTTGATGCGCGTAATAGGAACTTGGTAAAAAATTTAAGTCTCCGTACGCCAGTTGGCGAAGTCGCTGGAGAAGGTCATCCGGTGTACAATTTGCGTACAAGTGTTTGCGCGTTTTTATGAGATGTTGATAAGTTGCAGACAACGTGATGTCTTTGTCGGTGTACATTGCGTATTGTATTAGACTTGCGTCTTTGTCGTACGTGAAATGTCTGCGTATTAGTGTATATGATGTTTGGTGTTTCACAGGCGCATGCGCAGGCGGAGATGAAGATTGCGGTTTAGTTGTTGTTGTTGGTAGAGGCGGCGGCGGCAGACGTAAAAACGATTTTGTTGTTACGATTTGGTTATTGTAGTTTTCTTTTATTATTTGTAACTCGCGTCGAGAAATAATACATGAACGCGTTATTTTAATCACATTACCGTAGGGCAGTTAGCGAAGTCGCAGGGCCAGTTGGATCGGTTTGTAATTTTGATATAAATTTGGATACATTTCTATTAAAGGTTTATAAGTATCAACTGACGTTAAGTTTTCCTCTGTGTTTATTGCAAATTGTATAAAATGTGCATCTTTGTCAAATGTAAAACGGCCGCTTGTTATTTGCAAAGATGTTTGTTGCTTTGGCGCGAGCGGACGAGATTGTTGTTGCTGCTGCATCGGCAGCGGCGGCGGCGGCGGCGGCGGCGGAGTAGTTGTTCGTGGCGATGCAGATAATTGTTCTCGTTAGTGTTTTGGTTGTTGTGTTGGTCCAAGCGAAAACAAAGGAGAAGATTGCTGTTGCGGCGACAAAGTTGTTGTTGTTGTTTCTTTTGGTGACGCNAGCAAACGGGAAGGAAATTGCGATAGCGAGTCAAATGTTTGCTGCATAATATTATTATTTGACGACGACGGTGATGATGATTGTTGTTCTGGTGACGCGAGCGAAAGCGAAGGAAATTGCGACGGCGAATCGAATGTTTGTTGCATAATATTATTATTTGAAGATTGTTGTGGTGACGCGAGCGGAAGCGAAGGAAATTGCGAGAGCGAGTCAAATGTTTGCTGCATAATATTATTATTGTTCCGGTGACGCGAGCAAAAACAAAGGATATCGCGGCTGCTGCGGCGGAGTTGTTGTTGTTGTTGCTGCTGCTGCTGCTGTTTCTGGCGGCGATGCAGATATGAATTGTTGTATCGATTGGTGGTTGTCTTATTTCAACGGAGACTTGGACAAAGTTGCGACAATAGAGTTAGAGTTAAATGTTTGTTTTATATTATTTTCTAACTCGCGTCGATTAATGTGATAAGAACGCGTAATTTTTTTCAAATTACCGTAGACCAGTTGACGAAGTCGCAGAAAGAGTTGGATTCGAAAATGTGATATGAATGTGGATGCATTTCTATTTATAAGTATCGGGTGAAAGTAAGTTTTTGTCTGTGTTTATGGCAAATTGTATTAACATTGCGTCTCTGTTGAAGGTGAAACGTATTTTTTTCATTTCTGTTATCTTTAATGTTTTATGTTCTTGTTGTTCTTGTCCTTGTTTTTGTTGTCTTCGTTTTTGTTTTCTTGATTCTTCTTGAGTATTGTTGTTTACATTTTGATTGTTGTAATCGTCATTGTCGTTGTTGTCGTCGTGGTCATGGTCATTATTGTTGTCGATATCGATAGTCGTTGTTGTTGTTGATGCTGGCGACGGCAGTTTTTTGTCGCGAACTAATCTGCCAATGTCTATTCGTTTCTTTAAAAAAATGCGCAATCTAATTTTTTTTCAAACTTTTAAGAGCTTCTCGCGCTGCATCTAATCAATGAAGAACTTTATTGTTGTCTGTTGTTTCCGGAACAACCAATGACCAGGCGTATATATTGTGACTTGTTGAATAAAGTAAGGGAACAATTAAACATNTGTCTCTATAAAAGTAATTAACTTATCGTAAAGGCGTTCAATAATCGACTCTGGTATATTTAGAGAAAGACGAAAGACTTGTGTAAAATTTGTTTGCGGATTGTATAAAATTGTTTGAGCTACAGTTGTAGCGGATACCGATCTTTTTATCCGCACCGGTGCAGACGACAAACCCTTACCCATACTTGCAACCGTACGCACAAATGCGTGCAAACTAAACGCGCGTTTAAAATTATGTTGGACCGGTTTAATGTCGGCTACGTTGAGTCGCGCTCCGGGCTTTAAGAAATGCATAGTAAACGACCATGCGGCGTATCTTTCAATTATAAAACGCACAATATCCTTTGGGTCTGCGAGTGTTGGCTTGGATATTGGCGTGTTATATAAAAATGTCACAGGATTGAGCCACTCGTTGGGCAACATTTTATTATAAAGCGGCAAAGGACAATCATTATCATCATCATCATCATCGTTGCCGTCGTAGATAGACTTTTTGATTTTTATAAATCCGTTGTCATCAACGAACCGAACCTCGGTAAAATGCTCGTACATATATCGAGCAAATTGGTAATTAAGTCTAGGATCGTGGCCGTGTACAAAAAACAAAACTCTGTAATGAGCTCTGGCCAACGTTCTCAATAATGGACGCGGAAACATAGGCAATACGTTTCCAGATGTAGTGTATCGAGATGTTGGCCGGAAACGAGATGTTGTTTCAGCAACATCAAATCTTCACCGATATTTCGTAGCGCGTATCAAGTCCAGTTTATAAATTTGTACAACCAATTATACGACATGAGCGTCGATTTGTACGATTGAAAGTCGCGTTTGTCCTCAAGTTTATGCATAATATTGCCGTGTCTATCAACGTCAAATGTTTGAACTTCAATGCGCAAGACAATTTTTAGCGCAATAAGTTTCAGCAAAATCTACAATGTTTCTCATTGTAAAACTTTTTGCTTCAAGCGTTCCAATTTTTATGCGTTCTGCGTTGTTGTTAAACGCTGCTGCTGCAAAAAACAATGCAACATCAAATATTGCAATAAAAAAACCCTGCGGCTCAACCCGTTTTGGCGGCCGAGTTGTACACTTGGCAATACGTCACGAACTTGTCGCGCGGTTCCATAACGGAGTTAAACGCACGTTAACCGCACCGAAATTATATTGAAAGCCGCGTTTGTATTTGGCAAAATCCGAATAATAAGGGCGACGCGTAAACGCGTAAAATTTAAACAAAGCTTTGACGTGTTGGGCGTCTAGACGCGGCAAAATAGCCACTCCGTCGTTAAGAGGTTGAAGCTCGTCGGCTACGTGAAGTTGCACAAGATAAATGTGGGTGTGAGACAAATGAACAAGAGAGCGTAAAACTTTCTCGGCCGTGAGTTTTGCCGCTTGTAGTCCGTGTATTGAGATTACGAATCAAACGTAAGACATGGCGCACAACTCGNATAAAGTGTGCGAGGCCTCGCGCAAGTGGCGCGTAAACGCGCGTACGTATTTGGGCCAGTCGACAGGAAATATATAATATTCTTCGTTAACATCCGGTCTGGCGTTTTGAACGCCAGTTTTTGCAGACTTGCTTCAGATACCGGTAAGTCTTTTGCGGCGACTAACACAAAGTTTTCTACAAACGCGCGACGTATTTCAACGATAGACGACGGCGGTGTGCGACCTATAGCAAGAAGATCGGCGTTTGTGTCATGTTGGAAAACGCAAACCAAAGCAATATTGTTCAAGTAACCAATTTAAAACTCGAGCTACTTTTTGTCAGGATATATATTCTCGCCTCGAACAACGAGGTAATCATCTCGGCGGGGGCGACGACAACCATCTTCTTTTATCGGAGCTGCCGCGTTTAAGTTGTTACATAAATTTAAAAAAATGTCATTCCTCTTTTTGAGGTATTTTGTGAAATTTAAATTTTGTGACGGAAACACTTGGACGTCTCCTGTGAAAAGTTGAAAACGATAATTCAGCTTGTATGGTTCGAGAGAGATCGAAGATATTAAAATGAAATCAATATCTTGGACAATGGTTACGTCGCCGCCGCCGCCGCCGGTGCTGAAAAAAAATCGGTCGGGAGCAATGGATAACATTGCAAGAAAAACGACGACGACGACGACGATAAAAATGTGTTGTCCGTTTTTATGGCAACGCGAAAAATAATGGGCGTGTTCCGTTTGACCACAGTACGATTCGACACCGATCAATTCGACACCAAATTATTGGACACAAAATTATTGGACACAGATTTATTCGACACCAAATTATTCGACACCGTACGATTCG
>NW_018021349.1:40585-51702 GCF_002006095.1 Pseudomyrmex gracilis | reverse complement strand
GAGCACTGATGAAGACTAAAAATGTATAGTCGAAACGTCTGTATTAATTATTTCAAAATATAACACATCTGCACACCATCTAGCATATTGTTCAGTAACGCNTCTTTCCTGGACACCATTTATTTATTTCTGAACCTGGAGGTCAACTTGACACACAACTATTTTATAATTTACTTACTTCTGTAGAAGCATTGTAGATTTGATGCAGTAAATACGACACAAAACGAAATATTAAAACTTCGATTTACAGGTCTCTATAGTCGGTATCCAGTACTCTCTTAAGGGGATCCTAAACTGAATCTGTTTTATCAACTGAATTTACGGCGTATGGCGTCAGATTGTAGTAATAATTCTTTAATATAAAAAGTTGTGCAGTTTGTACAGTAGGGAGCACCATATCGTGCGGCTCCAGGAGAAATAGTTTTCGGAAATTTCTCCTTTGGATACTTTATAGTATCGCACCCCGTTCTTCCTCTGTCTCCGCCAACGGTCCGAAATCGAAGGAGAAGAGCGCGCAGTAATAGGAGCAGCTAAAGAAGAAATTTCCAAGAAATACTTCCCCTGGAGCCGCACGATACGGTGCTCTCTACTGTACGTAGAAAACCAACTGCGTCCCGTTTTCGGAACAACATAAAGAACAATATAGAGCTCTCAGAAATGTTTTTAGAAGGTTAGTGGAAATAAATAGTGTGCGTGAAATGATGATTAAATAGTGTGTGTATTCCAATATTGTTCTGAAAATATTCACCCACACTATTTATTCATACTAGGCTTCTAAACGCATTTCTGAGAGCTTTATATTGTTCTTTATGTTGTTCCGAAAACGGGACGCAGTTAGTTTTCTACGTACAAACTGCATAACTTTTTATATTAAGCGAATATTACTACAATCTGACGCCAAAAGCTGTAAACTCAGTCGGTAAATCGACGGAGTTCGACCGTCAGTTTAGGATCCCTTTAAGCAAGGATACATTTGCAGTCGTGGACAGTTTCGCTCTAGTAACTTCTTCACCTGAAGACGAATTAAGTTTATTTAGAGACAAATTGTTTTGGATGTAATCAGAAGCTTCCAAAGACCGATCTGATGAAATGGCAACATTATGAGAGTTATCTAACGTTTCATATGTTGCTGTAAATGAAGTAGATGAAGCGTTGCTTTCAGAAATATCAGACACACTTGCAGATTTAGAAGACATAGATGTCTGAGGAACTCTTATAGATGTTTTATATATGTTTGGTACTAAAACTTCAGAATTTTCCAAGTTCCTTGGTGATTCGTGTACGCTATTTTCTAAGTAATCTTCAGAAAACCTACATATATACACATATATATTATTTCATGCAAAATTTCTTTTGGTACAATTAAGTAAAAGAGTGATTCCTTTTTTCTCAAAGAAAAATTTTTGCTTTTACTAAAGACACTTATCAGTTTTAATCAATATTAATGAATCATTAATTAACTATTTTATCTCGCAAACGTGCTATGCTTTTCTTTAATAATTGTCATTAATTTTTCTTTTCTATTAAGTATTATGTTTTGATTGTACTTACTTTTTTCCGATTACACTCTCTAATCGATTATTTTGTAAAACTATGCTTGAGACTTTTTTCAATCCTTCATTTACTTGGACCGTGCTTTCACGTCTTTTCAATTCTTGAAATAATTGAGTCATGTTTTGATTTGATTGAGATGCCAGTGTAATTTCTCTGATAAAAAGAATATATTGTCATTCCCTACGTATACTTACATAAGTGTTACATACGGGATTTTCAGTTTATTGCATAGTGACACTTAGTCATGTTCTTTATGGTCACCAAATATTTTAAACAAATATTCATAAGTAAAAATATCGAAAGATCCCTTTAAAACCGAAAGATCCCTTAACTAGACAAACTATATGAAGCTTTAAACTTTCAAACTGCTCTCCTCTAAAATTTGCGTTTTGGAGTTACGTAGAGAGTAACGATATAACAATAAGCATTAAGTTCTTTGTTTTACATTTATGAATAATAAAGATAGAATAACATTTTAACCATAAAAATGAGCTAAACATAGCCTAAATAATACTGGTATAAATATTATTTTTATGATTAAAGTATTTTAAAAATCTTTTTTTTCTTTATTTTACAAAAAACGCAATGTTTATACTATATGTATACAACCATCAAATTTTTGCAAATATAAAAATAAAAAATAATATGTATTCATTCTAGTTTATACTTCTGATGATTGAAATTTGATTTTTCTGGTGTAGTATGCAATTTTGTTCCAAGTTGCAGTGAAACGTTGCTGAATGTCCTACAATATAATTAAATTGATTAGTTGATAAAATAATTATAATTGCTATATATATAAAATAAATAATTTGTTATTAATCTACACCTTCTTCTCTGGATGTGTTTTTTCATGAATTTCAAATAATGGCCATTGTTTAATTTTCTGCATGGCACTGCCACTGCAAGTTGCAAGTTTGTTTAGTCTCCTCTGTTTGCCATATCTTTCTTTCAATCTTTTCCATCTTTGTTGAACTTCATTAAGTATGAAAGATTTTTATTCTCAGTGTTTCTGCATGTCAAAGCTTTCTCTCTCAAAACTATACTTACTTGATAGATGACATGTTTTTGCAATTTCCTCCCATGACTTTAATTTCATTATATTATCTTTANAATTTTTATCATTTTTATTATATAAATGAGGATAACTTTGTACACAAACGATTATAAGGTCGACTATCAAAAAATTCATCAACATTATCTTTGAGGTTTTCTTCAGAATTTTCAAATGCATCATACATATTATTTATGTAAATATGATCTTTACAAATTTTATGTCTTTTTTTTTAATCCACTAAGCACAAAATGGTAGATTAATGAAAAAACTAAAATGACAAACCAATGAATGAATATAAGGCCTTACGAGCCGTTCTCAAAGTGTTGAGCGAGAACTTATACATGTATATATATATATGTATACACATGTAACGAATACACTTGTAAATTTTTTACAAGTGAGTTTTTCGAATTGAATTCTCAATTCTTAAAATCATACGGGATGCTAGATTTGCATCTCACATATGAAAGATGATGATGGCACGGTAAGCCGGAGATTCCAGGTTCGACTCCTGGCCGAGGAGTTTTTTTCGCAGTATTTTAATAATTAGTTAGGGGGGTATCCGGGGTCTTTCATATGTGAGATGCAAATCTAGCATCCCGTATGATTTTAAGAATTGAGAATTCAATTCGAAAAACTCACTTGTAAAAAATTTACAAGTGTATTCGTTACATGTGTATACATATATATATATACATGTATAAGTTCTCGCTCAACACTTTGAGAACGGCTCGTAAGGCCTTATATTCATTCATTGGTTTAAATTTCACGAGCCTTAAGTCTTTATTAATTGTTAAAATGACAAACTTGTCATGACATGTAGGTTGTGTAACTGCTTTCTTATTGGTTGGCCGTAAGACGTTATCCATAAAATTCCATCATGACGGAAATCTTGCGACTATTGTTATAATCTTACGATTATACGACTTTTTACTTGCGTTGCTCCATTTGTCTGTGCATGTTGGAAAGTTATGTCCTTACGGTTGCGACTAAACCTTTTTCACGTGTAACGGCCTTGAGGCCCGGAGCCGTACTGTCCGCTGTGCACAGATTTGGGGCGTCCGGCAAAGCACAAGTTGGGGAGCGCTTCGTGCATTCCCCTGATCTCTAAGGGCAGGGGGAAAATACTTCTCCGCAAAGGGGGGTTCTATCCCCGCTACCGTAAAACAGCCAGAGATGTCTTTCTCCTCCCTTCCTACAGGCCAGCCAGCTGCTCCGACTGCCTCGCCCCGGGAAGAGGCGGAGGAGATGGAGGTGGAGCCGGAGAGATCTCTGATACCGGGAACGGTGTCAGAGCCGGCAGTCGGAAGACGGCCGGAGAAGCGACCTGCTTCTCCTTCTTCTCCCCTTTCTCCCCCTGGTTCTCTCTTGAGGAGTGTTTCGGGGAAAGGGGGAGAAGCGGAGACAAGGGTAAGGTGGCTCCGAGCGCCAAAACCCAAAAGACGAACGACAGGGCGCGAAAAGCGCTCGCAGCTCTTCTGGGTAGCGCTCCAGAGCCGAAAAAGAAGAGCAAGCCCGGCTCTCTGTTTACCAAACGTAGGTAGGGGGCCTGGGACGCTGGTATCTGTCAGCTGGGGATATTCCATTCGTTCAATCATTGAGATCGGATGCAGCGGAATTATTTACGGGGTGATGTTCTCCCGCAAGAAAGTTTGACGTCCAACTACACGAGCATGGCGGGGGCATCTATGCTTGCATTGCACGTGGTTCACTTAGTGGCGGGAGAGGGGTTACGGCCCCTCTCCTCACCACAATTGGGAACCAAGTTCCCGCAGTGTAAGAGGGCGCAAGCCCTACAGCGTAAGAGGGTCGCGTGTGTATTTAAAAGAGATTACCGTGAGTCTTCTGCGACGCTGGAAGGAGGTCGTCATGGTGGGTTTTAGCCGGTAAGAGTCCGGCACTACCTCCAGGGTGGGGATGTCTATGAGGATTTCCCACTTTTTAAAAAAAAGGTTAGATTGTCCCTGGGCGATTTTCTCTCACCTCCTGGGCGATTTTTCCCCACCTTGTCGTGGTGTCCGGGCTCAGTTCCACAAGGATCCAAGAGGCTATGTTGGCGGGGACCTCGGTCCCTGGCAGGATCTCCCAAGTCGGACAGGTCCTCGGTGAGCGGATAAGGTAAAAGGGGAAATACTGGAAAGAAAACCCTGAGAACAAACCCAGGGAGTCCGGCCTCGTCAGTCTTGGATGACAATCGGACTAGGTAAAGGACACACCGAAATCAAACTCTACCTTTCAATTTTTTATGATAGAGCGAAAGAACGAAAAACTCTTACCGGAACAGGTCGATCGGACGGCCAATTCCCGGCACTTGGGTGGTTACCCTTGGGTCGTCATTTTACGACGAGCCTTGCGTCGCCTGCCCAGCAGGGGCGGCGCATGAATATGCGCCTGCAAAAGCCTGTGACTCGCAGTCACAGGCGATGGAGGTGGAGAAGGAGAGTCCTCCGGGCTCTCCCACACACCGAGAGAGCGGCGACAGCCCGGTCATTGGGACCCGTCGCTTGTCATTTGTCCGTGAACGCCCTTTCAAGCCCACAGACAATGAAAACGAAGTAACGGCCGACCATCCAGTCGCGGGCCCGTTCATCCGGTCAGCCAGGGATAGCCTTGAGGCTCTGCTGCCGCAGGACAGCTCCGATGAAGCCGACAGCGACACCGGAGTGATGTCCAGAAATCGGAGAGGTGTGCTGACTACCGGCACAAAGCCGCGTCTTTCCGCCCCCTCGCAAAAGCGAGGGTTTACTGCTGGAGATTCGGGCGAGGGAAGCGATGGTCCTCCGACCCTGAAAGTTCAGCGCCGAGGGTGCTCCGGGGAAAGGCCCCTCGGGAAAGACGGGGCGACTGCAACTGCGGCCCCGGCCGCCGAACAAACGCGGCCGTGGATGTACCCCGGGGACAGTGGCCTCTGCTGCCGCTAAGCCCCGGAAGAGGGGCAGGCTCTACTTCTCGGGCAAAAAAGTGGGCCTTCTAAAGACATATCGCGAGCTCAGGAAGGGGCGCGATCGCGATGACGAGCGACGGGCGGAAGAAGAGCTGGCCGCGGACCCTGCGGCAACCCGTATGTCCACACAGTCCACCGCTGCGTCGCTCACTGGGGCTTCCGATCGGACGGTAACAGCGGACTGTAGTGCGGAGATCCCGACCGAAACGGTGACTTGGGACCTTCCGACGGACCGTGCCCTCGAGCTGGCGGATAAATGGGCAGCATCAGTGAAACCGATGGCGGTGTTCTCGAAAAACATAAAGAAGACCTATATCCGCGGCCTTAAAATATGCGCTGACGGACTTGAGGAGACCGTCCGCCTCCTGGCCGAGAGGGCCGAGAAGGTACAGAGCGGCGGGGACGTCGAGCGTCTCCGTACAGCCAACGACCGTTTGATTCGCGAGGTTTCCAAAATGCGGGACGAGGTGGCAAGTTTCCGCGCTGCCCGCGACTCAGCAGAAAAAAAGGTCGCGCAAATCGAGCGCGAGAATAGAGTGCTTAAAAGCGAGGTGGCGGGGATGCAGGAGGACCTTGAGGCTCTCTGCCGCGAGTTGCAGACCACCTGGTCCGCCGGCATTGCCGAGCGGATTGCTCGGTCGCGTGGGGACCGCTCCCCGCCGGCTCAGCCGTCGCCAAGGCCGGGGCCTCCCGCAGCGCTCGTCGCAGTCCCGGCGTGCGGGAGATTCTACGCGGCCACGTGACAAGCGGGTACTCTTGGCGGCGGCTTCCCAGTCTTGCGGGGGCGTGGATACACCCGGAGAGCTGTCCGATGCGGACATGGGTCCAGCTCCCCGTAGCAGAGATCCCCCACCTTTGCTGGGAGGAGGTGGAAAACCGAGATCCCTCCGCGACGTGGAGAATTATGTGATAGATGCTGTGAGAAGCCAGCTTTCAATTTTTTGGAAGCAGCTTCACCACCAACTCTCCCGCCTATTTTTGGGGGCAGACGGAGGAACAAGCGGACTCGGGGCTTTACCCCGAGGTAAGGACACCTCTGCCGGGGGCGCCAAAAAAAGAGCGGCACTATTGCCGCAGCCGCTCCCCCCAACAGGGATCCCTCTTTCTCCGACTAGCGGTGGAAGAAGAAGAAATCGAAGAGGAAGAAAGGAGAATAAGCGAAAAACAAAGGGCCTGCCGGACAAGCTAGATTTACAGCTCCTCCCTCGGCACCAACTCGGCCCCACTCCTCTCGTTCTTTCTCCGAATAATCCTCGCTTCCGGCCCCACCAAAAGAGACGTGGTCTCAGATGGTAAACAGGAAAAAGAAAAAAAAAGAAGAACAGGTTGCGGCGCCTTATTCTTCTGGGAGTGGGGGTAAGAAACCCGCTGCTCCGGGAGTTAAACCCTCAACCCAAAGTGGGAAAACCTCCACGCTCTGCGGCCGTCACAATATCCGCTAACGCCCCTCGTGCGGACGTGGCAGCGGCGGTGGCCGAGATGAGAAAGAGGTTAACTCTGTCGGACTTTGATATTACCGCGGTCCGGCCGAAAAGGGCAGTCACCGGGGCTCTCATTATGGAGATTCCCGGTGCGGATAGCGAGGTCAAGGCGGATGGGCTTTATGCTGCGATGTCCGCACTTGGCAGACAAACTTGGGGTGCGAGTCACGAGGCCCGTAAAGACCTGCGAACTAAAGGTTAGAAGCCTCGATGACTCAATTACACCGGAAGAGATTAAGGATGCCGTTATAGCTGTTGGGGGTTGTCGGCCGACCGATGTTAAGGTCGGCCGAGCTCGCGCTTCCCTCAACAGGTACTCACGCCATCGATCCAGTGTCCTGTCGCTACAGCGCGAAAAGTGATGGACACTGGATCACTGAGTGTTGGGTGGGTATGGGCGCCGGTCGAGGTTTTGGAGCGACGGCCCCTGCAGTGCCACAGGTGCTTCCGACGCGGGCACGTCATAGCGACGTGCATGTACCCTGCGCTGGAGAAGGATAGGAGAAGCCGGTGCTACCGGTGCGGGGAGAAGGGCCACGGCGTCACAACTTGTGTGTCGGCGCCCAGGTGCCCGTTGTGTGCCGACCTCGGTAGGCCCGCAACCCACAGATTACAGAATAAGGTCTGCGCTCCAATTCTCCGAAAGAGAGCAAAAAGGGCGCAGAAAACCGCTAAAGGTGGATCTCAATCCACCCCTAAGAAAAGTGCCTCCGCCGCCCCGAAGGCGAAATCCACAACAACGCCGGCAACAGCGGGGGGGCGGCAGTCAACCCTCCGAAAGTAGTGCCCTGGAGGAGGAGATGGAGGTCGATGTGCCACCGACGTCACAGAGGACATGAAACCACTCCTCCTCCAGTGTAACCTTAACTACTCCCGCGGAGCCCAGGATCTGATGATCCAAAGTCTCGCGGAGTTCGATGGGGTTCTGGCGGTCGCGGCCAAGCTTTACAACGTCCTCAAGCACCCGTCGTGGGCGGGGTCCGAGGATGCTCGGTCGCGATGTACTTTAGATGGGGTACGCAAAGGGAGTCCACTATCTTCTTTCTCTTGGAGAAAGGCGATGGCTTCCTAGCCACGCCAAGGGGGGAACTAGTCGTAGGAGGGTACTTCTCGCCCACGAGACCCTTCCATGAGTTCTAAGATACTTGGACGAGCTAAGCCTGGTCATTTAGCGACACTTGGCTCTTCCGGTACTGGTTCTGGGGAACTTTAACTCCAAGTCTGTCACTTGGGGCTCTCCCAGAATTGACGAGAAAGAGTACTCGAAGATAGAATGGCAGCCTGTGGGCTCATTGTGCTCAACGAGGGCTCACAACACACGTGGATTAGACGCAGCGGGGGATCTATTGTTGATGTGGCATTCGCCTCTTCCCCGCTGGTCGCGCGCAGTGTGTCCGAGTGGCGAGTCAGGGATGACATGGAGACCCTCTCGGATCACAGGTATATCACTATGAGGGTCGAAGTGCTCCCTGCCTGCCATCGGGGTCGCCGATAAGCGAGAAGGAAATTCCTGTCTCAGGTGGGTCCTAAAGAAGCTGGGTCCACGACTCTTGTCCAGCGCTGCTCATATCGCGGCTTGGCCACCTTCACCGGTTGAACCGCGTGAGCGGAACTTCGGTGGTTCCTGGAGACACTAGACGACATCTGCAATACCGCGATGCCGCACTCCCGCGAACCGCCGAGTCGGAGATCGGTGTACTGGTGGACGGAAGAAATCGCCGGTCTTTGGACCGAGTGCATCCGTACCAACCACCGGTACATCCACGCCCGTCGCCGACTCCATGGTGGCGACGAGGCGACCCGAGCAGCAAAGGCGGCGTATAAGGGCTAGTGCGCAGCGCGCAAAGCCCTTCGAGCTGCTATTAATAAGGCAAAGTTCCGAGCTAGTCGGAGCTTCTTGAGACTCTTAATGCTGATTCCTGGGGGCATTCATACAGGCTCGTAATGAACAAGTTGCGGCCGTGAACGCCTCCGATTACCAAGAGTCTCGACTCTCAGCTCTTGGAAAGGGTTATGTCCACCCTGTTCTCTGACGGGAGAGCCACTTCTCTCAGGGAACGGGAACCCGAGTTGGACCAGGCCTGAGCTGAATGGTCCAACGACTTAACGGAAGATAAGCTTCGCCGAGCCGTCCGTCGGATGATGCGGAAGAACACTGCTCCCGATCTTGACGGCGTGCCCGGAAAGGTGCTGAGCTTTGCTTTTGGACAAAGTCCCATGGAAGATCGCCTCAGGCAGATTTTCACAAACTGCCTGAGGACAAACTCGTTCGCCCCTGAATGGAAGAGGGCTAATCTTGTTCTTCTTCAAAAAGTAGGCCTGCAGACTCGCCGTCCGCGTACCGGCCGATATGTCTGCTCGACGAGGCAGGCAAGCTTCTCGAGCGTGTAATTGCCGTTTGTCTTGTCGAACATCTGTCGCGAGTGAATCCCGACCTGGCCGACTGCCACTACGAGTTCCGAGAGGGACAATCGACGGTAGACGTTGTCTTTCGTTTAAAATCTCTCCTGGACGCGCCGATCAGGCAAGAGGAGGAGAGCGTTGGCGATATCGCTGGACATCTCCAACGCCTTTAACTCCCTTCCCTGGGATAGTATAGGATAGGCCTTTGACATTACAGGGTTCCACCCTATCTGAGTAGGATCCTCGAAAATTACTTCCGCGACAAGGAGATTTGTTATACCGGTCGGTACGGATCTACTCAGGAGAGAGATGTACCGCAGGGTCCCGCAGAAGTCCGTGTTGGGTACCTAAGGTCACCTGCTGTGGGACCTCGGGTACAACGTGGTGATCCAGGCCGCTCTGCCCAGAGGCCTGAGTGTCATCTGTTACACAGATGACACTCTCGTCGTGGCTTCTGACGCAGACAGGGAGGAAACGAGAAGATTGGCCGAAATTGGCACGAACTGTGTCGCTGGTCGGATCGAGAGGCTGGGTCTCAAGGTGGCCGTCCACAAGACGGAGGCTATGTGGTTTCATGGCCTCTGTCGCGGACGACCAAGAGACGCCTCCGAGTAGGTCAGGCACGGGTTTAGGTGGATACAACCATTCAGTACCTAGGTCTGCACCGAGATGGCGCTTCGGTGAGCATTTTGCTCGCCAATTCGTTGACTCGGCTGCTACCGAACCTCGGGGGTCTAAAGCAGAAGACCGGCCGTCTTTTTGTGAACGTGGTCCACGCGGTGGCCCTCTACGGGGTACCGCTCTGGGCGGGAGTCGCTGCGGAGGCGGGGGTGCGGAGCAAGTTTGGGCCTCCCAGGGACAGGATCCTCCCAGGCGGAGATGTTTGAAAAAACATTCCGCCGTGGAGGCGGTGCTGAAGGTGGCCACCACGTTCTCCCATTTCCAAGGGAGATACATCAAGATCCTGAAGGACGCGGCGGCCACCATAAAGGGAATCGGAGGGCATTGTTTCTCTCCCCCTTCTTCTCGAGAAAGCAACAACATCGGAGCCGGGAGCACCTGATTTTAGAGAAGCGCATCAAGACATTAGAGGAGAAGCTTCGGCTTTCCAAAGCGTCGGCGGAGATATTATCCTCTCGCAACAAAAAGACGAGAGAAATGCTGAACACCGCGTATGACAAGGAGATCTTCCTTACCGAGACGTCCAGACGCGAGAGCGCCGAGTGCGGGACGCAGGTGGGGGAGCCCACCCTGATCTCTCAGGAGTTTGCCGCAGAGCCGCCCCCGACTCTATTGGAGCCTACCGCGAGGCCGAAGGTGTGCATTTGGGGAGTGCAGATGGAGGGGGTGGTTCAATAACTCCTGGAACTGTTTGCGCCGTTTGACTTTTTCGAGGAGCGGTGCATCCGTCTGTTGGCGGATAGAATAGGCAAAGAAATGGAGGGGCAGATTCTCTTCATCTTTAGAATCTCTATTGCCAAGTGAATCTGCTCCCACCGCTAGAGAAAATGCCCCTGAGACATGGGCGACGGTGGTAAGACGGAAAGGACGCAAGAGCGCCCAAACCAGGAAAGACTCTCTCTCGGGTGACACTCTATTGACCACAGTACGATTCGACACCGCTCGATTCGACACAGATTTATTCGACACCAAATTATTCGACACCGTACGATTCGAC
>NW_018021349.1:12904-40090 GCF_002006095.1 Pseudomyrmex gracilis | reverse complement strand
TCGAATCGTACGGTGTCGAATAATTTGGTGTCGAATAAATCTGTGTCGAATCGAGCGGTGTCGAATCGTACTGTGGTCAAACGGAACCCGCCCCTCTCTCTCTATTGGTGACGGGCAACGCCCTCTTGCTGCTCCTGTCATTGCGCGCGAGCGGTCCGGGAAAGCAGAGAGGGCTATACTGAGACGGGTCCCGAGCAAAGCTGCCGTCCTATTGACGGTGGAAGCGGGCGGCAGCTACGCTAAGGTGACGAAGAGGGCGGCAGCACCAGCTAAGGTGCTGAAGTCGACCTTATGGAAGTCGGCATATCCGGCCTACGAGTGAAGCGGGCCGCAAACGGAGGAATGCTCCTCCAAATTCCTAAACCTGGAAGTGCGGCCAAAGCCGACACCCTTGTTAAAAGGATGTCGGAAGTGTTTAAGGAGCAAGGAAAGGTCAGGTTTACCCGTCCCATTAAGCACGCGGAAGTGCGTGTCAGGGACGTGATGCCCCCCTTACTGCGTCGGAAGTGGCCGACGCTCTGGCGGCTGCGAGCCCGAAGAGGTGCAAACGGGAGTGATCTGTTCCTTCCCCTCCGAATACAGGACGTTGTGGGCCCGTTTACCGCTGCAGGCTGCCCGCCGTGTAGTGGGAGCCAGGCGGATAGAGGTGGGATAATTCAGCCTCCCCCCTGTTGAGACATTGAAGGTACGGCGTATGCAGTGCTTCCGGTGCCTCGAGTATGGGTACGTAGCTCGTACGTGCGTCAGTGAGGACCGGAGCACTGCGTGCTATAGGTGCGGGGAGGCTGGCCACCTGGCCATTGTGTGTAGAGCTGTCCCTAAATGCACTTTATGTGCGAACCGGGGGCAGCCAAATAATCATAGAATGGATGGTGCAAAGTGCACCCCCATTCCAGCAAAAGGGACTGCCAGGCGGAACACCGGCTCTATCCTGGCAGCTTCGCGGTCACTTTCAGATGGCAAAGGAAGTGGAAGGAGAGAGGTTTCTTCTCCCCTCCCAAAAAAGAAAAAAAAGAAGGAATCGCGCGTCCTGCATTCTCTCATCTGGTGAAGGATAAATCTACTGGGTGAGAGGAGGATGGAGAAGGAATAAATTTTCTCCGGAGGAGAGTATGGCGAGGCTGTGGCCTGAGGAGGGAAAGAGACAGGGAAGCCATCCTCTCCCTTTCACATCTGCGCAGGCGGAGGCGGAAAAGCCGCCTGCAAGCAAGGCCAAGACGGAGAAATTACTAAGATTTCGGCACCCCCGATGAAAGACTCAGACTCATCTTATATAGATGTGGAAAGAAGAGGCGAGGAGAAGAGAGAGAGATGGAATCTCCCTCTCTTTCCAGAAGAAAAAAAGGAGGTGGGGTCAGAAGTCGTAAGGTGGCTGGTCCTCACCTGTCACGTAAGACGGCGCAAAAAGCGCCGGGATCCTGGGGAGGTTCTACCAAAGAACCCTTTCCCAAGCGTCAGAAGAGATAGATAAAACCCTCCCTGTCCACGGGGAATGCTAAACCCGGGCCAAAGTCCTCCAAGCCGAGCCTTTAGACTGTGCTTGGAGTAGACAAACTTCTGGGGTACGGGGTGAAGGGGTTATAGTCGCGCATGACCCAGCCTCCAACAGAGAACTGCTTGGTCATGGGTGAGAGACGTGTTATACTCTAATCCCCTCCTGACTTAGGTCACGTGGGGCGGGGACTTGGTGCGGCAAGATGGGGGTCTTGTCGCACCATTGCACAAGTCTCCAGGGCAGCGAGAAGGAGGATGTGGCCCTTTCTTCCTGCCGCAGTTAAAGGAAACGAGGAGAGAGAGTGTCAACGTTTGGCGATTCGAGAAGACCTGGTGTAGCAATAGTTCTTCAATTGTCCTACAGGTTTCCTCTTTAAGTCGGGCGGAGGCCACTAAAGGATTTTAGTGGGTGCGAGTCCCACACTCCCCGTCTATTTTCCCAAGGAAGGCGGAGGTGCATATTACATTTCCCTTACAAAAAGAGGCGACAGGGCGCCCGCTCCCCGCGTCCGTCCTCGAGGTCCAAGGCTTCTCCAATGACAATAGCTTCCTTCCCCATCTTAGTGTGTGGGGAAGGAGAATCGGAGCGGCAGACTCATGGGGAAGCCCTGCATAGTCCGCTGCCCCAACAGGGAAACTTAACAAAGTAAGTGGGATCGCGGCAGCCCTTGGGTGGAAACCGTCTACCCAAGAGATACCACCGCGGAGACCGTGAGGTCGGAGTGGGGGCCCCGGCCTGTCCTGCACTCGGTTCCGAGTAGGGACAACGCAGCGGCGTGTGTCTCGTCGCGTTGTCAGATGGAGAATGCCCGAGGAGAGAACGTCTAAGTTCTCCCCTCAGTGTATGTAAGTAAGCTTGAGTTCCGGCAGAATCCTTACCAGGAGTTCCGGGTCCCTCCTTCAGACAAGCTGGATAGATACACCTTGAAAGTTTTAGTGGGAACCTTCTACATCTTGCGGGATGAGGGAGGGACTCCCACATAACCCTGGCCATCTCCCCCCGAGGCCAGAGTATCCATGAAGAATTTCTTCCAAGTTAAAAAAAAGATTAAGATTAGGTTGTGGCCGGAACAATGATCATTTTTATTAAAAGTACTCACTTTTTCGAGTTCTCACGGTCGCCAGGTGCAGGTTTTACGACGATTCAGCACCACCGTCGGTCCTCGATGCTCGATGCCTCCTTTTCTCCTTTATTTTTAGGTCCAGGACCCAGGAATGGATTCACGGCAACAGGTAGGTATTAACTTCGTGCACAACACGTAAGTATGTTCATATATCACATTTATTAATGCAAATTACAAAATCTAATATATACTGATAATAGCTATGGTTAATATATGCTTTGGTAGCATACTAACACTTGCGAGTTGCGGCACCTTTGTTAATTCGCGGCTTTACGGATCGCATTATCACGAGCTCGCGAAGGTCCATTATCAACTAACTCTTACTCGCCTCTTTCCTGTCCGCGCAGGCCTGTTAAGCCGCTTCTGCATGTTGCGCGGAGACTCCCTTTTAGGTTGGTTCTTTTTGTGTCAACCAATCAGAAGAGAGGATGCGCCTATCTTCTCTTCTGCTTGCAGATCCAAAATCTTTGACACGTGTGTGTTATGTACGCGCCTTTACAACTCGCGTTCCACTACTTTCGAGTCCTAGTGGAAAAACCCTAGGGTGCGAAAATAGTGGTTACTTTTGAAAAATTCTTTTGGATTCCAATTCCCGGACATATTTTAACCAATCAAAATCAATTTCAATTCTATTTTCCAAGATTGGGTAGTACCTAGTTAAAAAGATAAAAGTTAAGTTAAAAAGTTAAAAAGTTAAATAATTTTAACTTTATCTAGTTACATTTTTAGACTCTTATCTTTTAACTTTATTTAGTTATATTTTATCGGTAACTAGTAACTTTTTATTTCAACTCTCTTGAATCTACTATAGCCATAAGATTTTTTATTTGTTCGCATACAAAACGGAACATATTTCGTATGATCATAATTGATTTTACATTTTTATAGGCCGAAAAATTCGACCAATCACAAAGCTCAGAATGATTCGTTCTATATGCGAATAAATTCGTACGTGTTCGAGAATTGAGCCAATAATCTTCGAGGAAAAATGTCTAATAAAAATTTCGAAATGGCTTTATTACTTAAATTTAATAAGGTTTTGTAAGCAAAATATATATAGTAAATCTGTTTGTTTGTCACCAAAAAATATATATTTGTAAAACATGTGTTTATAAATGTATCTATGTATCTATAAATAAACAAAACAGATGTATCTATGTTTTTATAATAAAATATATAAAGTATATTTCTAAATAAAGTGTACATTTATTTTTTCCATTATATGTCAAATTAAAACACTGTAAATTTTTGTAATTATTTGTAAGACTAAAACACTANAATCATTTTTTAAAATTTAACTTTTAACTTGTTAATTATTTTTTTTTATTAACTTAACTTTTATTCACTTAATTTCATTATGGATTAACTTATATCTTAACTAAATAAAATTTTTAAAACCTTTAACTGTAACTTAACTTAAATAAAAAAAAAAATTAACTTACCCAACCTTGCTATTTTCCAATTTTTAGTAAAATTCCCCAAAACTTAAATTAGTTCATAATTTTGACTATTCTTACGACCCCCCTTTAACACAACGCGTACTTTCCTTGTGTTTGTGTGTGTATGTGTGTGCATGTGTGTACATATATGTGTGTAACGAAGCCTTTGCAGGGGACTTACAATTTTACCTTTTCAGGTCAGTTCACAAAGTTAAAAACTAAAAGTGTTTAAAATCGAAAATCTTTAACGTAGCTTAGGGCTATATCCAAATATCTGTCATGATATACCAAAATTAAAAAATAAAAAACTTTTTGGAACTCCGCCCTTACGTATATATCTACACTACCGGTGTAGTCTACCCTTTATTAAGGTGAGTTTAAAATAACAAAATTCAACAAAAAAGTAAATCAAGTTACTAAGCCCTTAAGCCTTACTTCTGCGCATGTCTTATGCCTAAACTTAATGTCTAAACATCGCGCTAGTAAAACAATACAAAATAATATATCTCGGGGCATTATGCGCTCCTCGACGATAAATGTTATAAAATATAATAAAATACAATGTAAAATTATGACTCCGTCCGTTGACGGCTCGATTAAGCGTTCTTTGTCTCTATGCCCTAAAGAATTTTGCTCACGTGTCTTCCACGTTTGTTTTTTCGGGCTGGTCTCCACCGCTCGATGTTTCCTCGCGATGTTCATGCTCCTGGGCACATGTCACTAAGGCTGACGGTAACAAGGTTAGATTAGGTTAGATTAGGTTATAATAGTTTCTCGGTTTGGGGGTCGGGAGGACAGCCCCGGGCTTCCAAGGGCAGAGCTGACTGCCACCGAGCGCGTCCCCAGGTTGTGGATAGGGAAACGGCCTTAAATATTAAGGTTAGCTGCGAATAACCCCTTTGGGGGGAATAAGCAGTCGCGGACAAACAGCGGTGGATACTGAGGGTGAGGTAGTCGCTCCTGTGGGAAGGGAGCGGCCTATAAAGTGCTCCCTTAAACCTAATGAAGTATCCACGTCAAAGGCGAGTAAGTGCCGCCTTAAAAGCACTCCAACCCCCGGGCAGATCGGGCTCGTTAGGTTAGGTTAGGTTTTGTTTACCAAGCGATCTAGGTGAAGAAAAACACCAATGTAAAACCAGACTAGAAGAAAAAATATGATGGACAGCAAAATGAAGAAAACCTTACTGCCCCAGAGTGACAGAACACTCAGGGGCCGGCACGGTGGGAGTACTGTCCCTGCTTCCGCCGCGTCGTCATCTAGCAAAGGGCAGAAGGAGGGGTTGACGATGGGCCCCTCTGGACACTCTGCTACCGCCGTAACAGAGCGAGAAAAACGTAAGGCTGACAAGAGCCTGAGGTCGGCTCTTCAAGAGGGTCTGGGGGTGGCTGATTGCTCCCTCGTTACGATGGGCATCGGCGCCCTCTTTGACCACGTGGCTGATTCCCTGGACGAGCTTTAAGAGCGACTTTGTCGTCGCTCCAAAATGTCCAGGGAAGAGAAAGCGGGCAGGCCGAGGGAGCTCCGGGAAAGGATCGTTTCAGGTCTCTTGGAGCTCCGAGCCCGATTCACCTCTCTCCATGAGACCATTGATAACATCGAGAGGGGTGTCGCCAACGTGGCCAATAAAGTGGAAAAGGTCGCTCGGAGGCAGGTTGCCTCTGAGCGACAAATTTCGGAGGCCATCCAGGTCAGCGAAGATTTTGATGAGGGTAATGCCTCCTGCCTCGCTGACCTGATGGAAATTAAGAAGGGTGTGAGTGCGCGTGCGGCAATCGAGGAGGTCCATAATGAGGCCTCCCGGTCGCTTCACGCGCTTCACGAAAGCATAGAGACGTCGGTGCGTGCCATCGCCGACGTCTCCATGCCGAGGCCAGAAGGAGCTACATGCTTCACTCCGGTCAGGGGGGGGGAGTCAGATTCCCCCCTCCTGGCTGGAGGAGATTGAGAGGGTGGTGCGGTGCACCGTCTCGGGGCAGCTCCAAAAACTTTTGGAGCGGGGGCTTCCGAAACGGCCCCCCCTGTTAGTAGGTCTCCGATTCCCCTGTCTGTTCCTGGTAGGGCACAGGCGGAGGAAAAGGAGAAGACAAAGAAAAAGAGAAAGAAGATGAAGAAGGAGAAGAAGGTCTTACAGGCCACCAAGGCGCCTACGAAAGGTGGGGGGACGGCCGCTGGTGCCGGTCAAGGGGAGTCTTCCCCTCCTTTGACCCCACCTTTGTCAAGCCAGCGGCCGCCTCGCGGAGTACTCCCGCGTACGGAGTACTCCCGCGGTCACCTTGCGTCTCGAGGGGGAGGGCATGTCGTATGCCCAAGTCCTTCGAGACGCGAGGAATAAGGTGGACCCTAGGTCGGCGGGCGTCTCCAGGGTCCGTCGGACCCTAGAGGGGCACTTGTTACTAGAAGTAGGGACGGAGGATTGCAAATCCAGAGCGGACTTCCTCGCCTCCAAGTTGAGGGAAGCTCTCCCCGGAGAAGTCAGGGTGGCTCGTCCATCCCGAAACGTGGAGATATTAGTTTCGGGATTGGACGAGTTCACTACGGAGAACGATCTCTGCAAGAAGTTCGTGGTAGAGTTCGGTGGCGAGAGTGGCGTTAGGGTAGTATCCCTGCGTCGCTCCCAGCCCGTAGGTGGAGTCGCCTTGGTTCGCTGCCCAGCTGAAGCGGCGGCCAAGGCGATTAAAGTAGGCAGATTGCCGGTGGGCTGGGTGGTGGCGAGGGTGCGAGCACTTCGCCCCCGCTCCCTGCAGTGTTACAGGTTTTTCCAGCCTGGGCACTGCACGGTTTTGTGCTCCAGCCAGGTCGACCGCAGTGATCTTTGTTATTGCTGTGGTCGGCCGGGGCACAGAGCGGCCGGCTGTACAGAGGATGAGAGGTGTCCTCTCTGTGAGGAGTCGGGCCGGGAGTCCTCCCACCGAATGGGCGGGGCCCGGTGCTCGGCCATCGGCCGGGGGGCTCCCGTGTCCGTTAGCAAACCTTGACGAGGGTAGGGAGGATGCGGTTCTCCCCGGCTTCAATACAAGGATCCGGAGAGCCGCTCCTCCGTATATCTGCGTTACGCACCAGATATAGAAGGTGACGCCTGGTTCTCTCTCAAGAGACCAGGCAGTGTTAAGTGGAAGCCCGGTCCCCGTTGTTTTGTGCCCTAGTTGGGGCTCAACTCAGCGGTGAGGGGGGGACCTACGTATGGGCGCAGTGTGGGGGGAGGACCTACATCCTGTCTCGCGTTTCGAGACAATAGGGAAGTCAATACTACTATCATGGGGACAAATCCGCTTCGGCGTTTGACTTGAGACTGAGAGGGATTTCCCCCTCATTGCACTCGGCCCGCAGACGGCGGGGGAGGGGCTGTGTCCCCCCTCCCCTTGATCGTGGAGGAGCTTTGCCCCTCCATTTGAGGTTATAGGGGGGCGAAAGTCCCCATGCCTATTCGGGCTGCCTCTGGGTGAAGCTAAAAGCAGTACCGGGGCAGCCCTCAAAGGGTGGAAGGCGGACACCGCAGGGGTTTTAGTGGGTATTCCCCGCCGGGGTGCGCTCTGGTCCCACACTATCCTGGCCCAGACCTAGTCTGGGTCAGGGTGTGCGTAAACGCGTTTCCCCTGCGTAAATAAAAAAAAAAAGTTACAATAATTTAGGTTCCTGGGTGACCCCGAGCGTGTTTGGACTCATCATCTTGTCGTGGTGCCCGGGCTTGCGTGGAGCAATGAATGGAGAAGCTGTACCGGCGGGAACTTCGGTTCCTGGTAGGATTTCTTTAACCGGATTGGTTCTCCACGAGCTTCCAGACAAGGTCCATGAGCGGCCGGGCTCGTTACCCTAGTGGGAAAGCCGGTCTAAGGGAAAGAAACCCTGACAGAAAACTATTCTTCTATGAACCCTTACTACCCTTTTATGGATAGTTCAAATAAGAAGATAAACTTACCGGATCAAGGGTTTTGGAGCCCTAGATCTTGGCAGTTCGAAGATAATAGCCCTGCCCCTGCTCGGTCGTTATCTAACGAAGGGCCGGCCATGGAGTGAAACGCAGGCTCCGTGGTCTCTAGTGCTACTGCGAGGAGTGGTAGATTCTGGGCGGCTTCACGAGCTCCCAGCATTTTTAACGCCATGAAGCCAGGTAACGCGTCTCAGAGCGAGAGCTTTGAGAGCGATACAGGTGCGACCGACGGCAAATAGCGAACCGATGCAACTGCTTCGAGAGATCCGGGAGTTGCAAAGACACGCCTTAAGGTCGGACGCCGATAGCAGCGACACCGGCGAGCAACGGGAAAGCAGCGAGCAAGAAGCAATTCAGGCGCAGGCGCAGTTGGAAGCGATCATGACGTACATTCGGGAGCATAATTATCAGCAAGGGAAAACCTCCAAATATACCGCCATTGAAAACGATGATCCTGGTGGGAAAATAAAAAAGATTCAGGACAAAAGGCAAAACATATAAAATTAACGAGTTTTGGTGGTGGAATTACTTATAGGGGTTTATTACTTATTGGTGTTGGTACTTAGGTGATAAGCAGTAATATTAAGGTTATTATCCATTATTATTATTACGATGAGGTTGTTATGAATCAATCGATGATGGTTTGTTTACAATTGTTGCGATAATAAATAGGATTATAAGTATAATGATTATTACCATGATCATACACGTTAGTAGTTTTGTTGTTTTGTTGTTAATAGTTTTATTATCCTTAATATGCGTATTATTATTATTACTAGCGCTAATGTTATGAGTATTAGAATGATTATGTTTATGGAGTATATTCACGAGTATTATTAGTATACAGATTATTGTGATTTTTACGGTTACTAGGCGTTTCATAAATATTCCACGAATATATTATTGTAATTATTAGTTTGGTTACCATTGTAATTATTATTATTATTAAAGAAAAACATTAATAGCAACTTGGCACCAAAGATCGTAGGAATTAATATTATCAATACTGACACCGCGACAATACAGGAACCTGCCTGAAAGTTTTAGAAAACAAACGAGATGCGGGAAAAACAACAACATAAGAACAACAAAAATCTCCGGGGAAATCCAGAATGTTTGAATACGAGCAAGCACTCGAAAGAGCGAGAAAATGGCTGGAGTGGGGAAGCCTAGAGATAAAAGGCCCGACACAGAGCGTGGAAGTCGTCGTTGGATAGCCGACAGTAGCAAAAGCGAAGGGAAAGAACCGTACAACGGGAATCAGGATACCGTCGCGACTATTCCCGAGTCTACAGTATACGAAATAGTAGCTCGTTAAAAACATAGTAAATATGTAATAGTGATATGAATCACCGGGGCAGCATAGCGAAAGAAGTTTTTAGCGCGTACAAGTTCATTGTGGGAGCCTAAAAAGTGGTTTGTACACAGTTGTTAAACAGTTCAAGAAATAAAGAATTTATTTAAACATTCGTGATCTGGTGATCAGTTGATTTTTTATCCGGATATGGCGTCGTTGTCCAAACCGGGCCATGTGATTGGTTGAGGCAGCGCAGCAAGACGGAAAGCAAAGCTTAAGACGCCGGGAGCACAAGTGGGCTGTGAACAACCATTAAGGCGGAAGCGTCTACAATGCGGAAGACGAATCAGCGGTGAACTAGCCTATCAGGGCGAGGCAGCCGATTGGTCAGAAAATTATCAACCTACCCTACCTAAAGTATTTCTTGACATGAGGCATCAAGGTAAGTATGCATGTATCGCATTATGATAAGCCGGTAACGAAATACAAAATTTGACAGTCGAGAAATCGCGCTCCACAGAATTGTGAAAGAATTCACGTGAGAAGGGTGAAAGCGGAATCAGTGTGAAAAGCGGTAGATAATTAACCAAATTCAGGAGATTTTAAAACCTTGTCGGTGATAGGTAATAAACCGTCTGGCGACCGTTAAGTAGATAGGGCAATGTTGTAGGAAGTGCAGTGGCATACGCGTAGAAAGTGCAGTTCCGGTCACACAGGGGCCTCGTCTGCAGGGAAGGAGACTCGCGCTACGCAAAGGGATTTGTTCCTCCGTAATGCGATCTCGGCAAAAAGGAATCAAGTTCCTCAGTAGTAGAGATCTCGAACGACTCGATTTCGGGCAAGAGCCGAAGTCGATCTAAGCGCCGCAAGAAAAGCGCGGCGCAAGCACGAAAAAAGGTGAAGGCAAAGCTTGATACCAGGTTAACTTCCGCACCTGCCCATCCTGCCAAAGGGTCGGAACACCACATGTCGGGTGGAAAAATCGGCACAGAAGAAGTGCAGTCAACTCCTGTGGCTAACTCAGGAAAAGAGAAAGAGAAGTGGGAGGTCCCAATTGAAGAAATGTCTCCTTCGGAAAGTGCGACTCATGTACGGTCCGCAAAAGAAAAATTTGTCGATCAGGTTCTTAGGTGCAAGAAGCTGAAGGGCGGGTATATCCGCGATTTTAAAAATTTTGCGGCGTTGGCGGAAAATGCGGCGGACACTTTGGTTCTTTCTGCGACGGAAATGAATGACATCAATTTACGGGTACGCATGAGAATCGCTGAGGATAAAGCCGCGAAACGTAGCAACGAGCTCCAACAGTTAGAAGCAGAAAATCGCATCCTCCGCAGGGAGATGAACGATCTCCGGGAGGAATACAAGAGAATCGCCCCGATTCCATCACAAGCAGCGGTAAAAGGGTCGGCCCGAGAAGTATCCGTCCAGACAGATGCCTTCCGAGGTCCAGTCGTTACTGCTGTGGAGATCCTTCCTCCTGGAACTGTGGTCCCGCCGGCGGTTCGCCCAAAAATAGGCAGAGTGGCCAAAATTCTGGACAACGCTCGGGTTGTTTAGTGCAGCGGTGATAGCAAGGAGAGCGCGCTTCAAAGTTGGGTGGTGGCTATTGAGCGACAGCTCGAAAACGTTCAGGAGCTACTTCACCAGCCCCTGAACACGGTCGCTTCTTCTGGCGGTTTAGGTGGTAGCGGCGGTGGCGGTCAGCCGCCCCGACCCCAAGCACCGAAGGGAAACCCTTCGGGAGGTGATCCAACTCCTGTCGGGTCCGAAGCGGCCGCAAGCACTTAGAAAGATGTTCTCAAAGAGAAGCCCTCTGGCGCGGGGGCTGCCCCCACTCTTGGAGAAGCAAGCTGGGCTATGGTTGCCCGTCGCGGTAAACGCGGTGCTGCGCGCAACGAGGGAGAGGCCTCTCGAGGTCCGGACAAGACCCAAAAGGTGGGCAGAAATCAGCAACATCCTGCTTCTGCTGGTAGGGATAGTCGCCGTCGCCGACGCCGTCGAACGGCTGCGGCGGTGGCCATTAGGTGCACTCCGGATGACGCGGGTAAGACGTCCTTTTACATCGATGTTATGCGCCTGGCACGCGAGAGGGTTTCGCTACCCGAGTTAGGTATCGAGGAAACCCGCGTTAGAAAGGACGTGGGAAGCGGAATCTTAGTGGAGATCCCTGGCCCCGATAGCGCCGCCAAGGCGGTGCGTTTGGCCGAGGCTTTATCTTCCGCGGGGAAGGCCGTTGTCAGTCGTCCAGTCTGCAGAGGTGAGATGCGTCTCATCGGGTTGGACGACTCGGTGTCCGCCGAAGACCTGGCAGCACGCTTACAATCCGCAGAGTTTGGCGGCTGCCAGGCGTCGGACATTACAATAGGTCCGGTGACCGAGGGCAGGGACCGCCTTGGCACAGTGTGGGTAAGGTGCCCTTTTGATGTGGCCACAAAAATAGCCGAGCTCGGCCGCCTTTGCGTGAGGTGGTCGAGCATCAAGGTGTCTCTCCTGCCTGGCCGCCACCTCCAGTGTTTTAAATGCCTGAAGTTTGGCCACATCAGGCAGACGTGCAGGAACACCGTGGACAGAAGCGACCTCTGTTATCGGTGTGGCAAGGCTTGTCACCGATCTTGCCTGTGCCAGGATTTGGCCCGATGTGTTCTGTGCGCAGTCCAAGGACTTCCTTCCGCGCACAGACTGGGTGGCGAAGCGTGCCCTTCGCGTCACAAAGGGCGAAACGGCCCCAAAAGAAGTTCCTCGACCGCACGGAGGACGGTCGCCCATGGCCAAGAAGCCATGGACGTAGACAACAATGATTCAAATTAATGTTACCCACAGCGGGCCGGCGCAAGACTTGACGTCGCAGGTTATGCGCGAGGCGGAAGCGAGCGTTCTAACACTCGCTGAGCTTTGGCGGGTCCCGGAGTCTTCCACGTGGGCGGGAGAGGAAGACGGCGTGGCCGCCGTCACCTGGGTCTATTGGTCGGGATGCACCGCGGTTCGCAGTGTTGTGGATCGGGGCCACGGGTTCGTGGCGGTGAGATGGGAGAGACTCACAGTGTACAGCTGCTATGTCTCCCCCAGCAGTTCTAGAGTGAATCTTGATCGGTTCTTGGACTCGCTAAGGTATAGCGTTTCACGAATCAAAAGAGCTTCCGTGCTTGTACTTGGCGATTTTAACGAGAAGTCAATGGCATGGGGTTCTCCCCGCACCGATTGGCGCGGGCGCGTTCTAGAGAAGTGGGCGGCGAAATCTAGACCTTCGGGTCCTAAACGAGGGAACAACGCCGACGTGTGTTCGCCCTCAGGGGTCTTCCGTCGTGGACCTCACGTTTGGGTCTGCGCCGGTGGTTCCGCTGGTGCGGGGGTGGTCGGTGCTGCGGCAGCAAGAGTCGCTCTCCGACCACCTTTACATCTCCTTCGAGGTATCGGAGCGCGCTGGATGTGCACCGGGGACGCGTCGGTCTTCATTCCCGAAGTGGAAAATCCGGGAGTGGGACCTGGATTGTTTTAACGCGGCGCTGCTAGGCGCGACGTGGGGGATCCCTCCTGGAAGGGATGTTTTCGCGGAAGAAGAAGCTGAGTGGCTCACAGGCGTCTTTACAGACGCCTGTGATGCTTCTATGCCAAAAGCCTGGGGGTCCGTAGCAAAGAAGTCCACTTACTGGTGGACGGAGGAGATAGCGGTTCTTTGTTGATTCTGCGTCGTAGCCCGCAGAAGGTATACGCGGACTCGTCGCAGAAGGAGTCATCTTCCGGAAGTAGAAGTGCTGTGCCGCGCCTTCCGGAATGCGCAACGCAAAAAAAGAGCGTGGAAGGAGCTGGTCGCGAGCTTGGACGGGGACTCTTGGGGTACCCTGTACCGTCTAATTCTGTCCAAGTTGCGTACGGCGGGTCCGGCCGTGACCGAGACCATGGAGGTGGATAAAGTATGTAGAGTGGTAAATACCCTGTTTCTTTCTAAGGTTGAGGCTCTCCCGGCGCCTCGGGAAGTGTTCCCGCGGCATCGGGAGTTTGCGGTGACGGCAGAAGAGTTCCGCTCTTTCGCGCGGAAAATTGCCGGACGACGCACCGCCCCTGGCCCGGATGGTTTGCCGTGCGCCGTGTGGGCGCGGGTGGCTGTCAAGGCAGCAGAGCACGTTCTCTGGTGTTTCAACCGGTGCCTCAAGGAGGGGGGTTTTCCCTCGGGCGTGAAGGCGGGCCAGGCTCCTTCTCATTCCCAAGCCGGTCGCTCCCGGGAGCCCGAAGTACTTTAGGCCTATCTGCCTGTCGGACGAGTTCGGCAAACTTTTTGAACAAGTGCTGGCCCAACGCATCGAGGATATGTTGGCATGGCAAGAGGGATTGAACGCGGGCCAGTTCGGATTCCGCTCGCGCCTGTCCACCGTGGACGCGGTTCTCCGCTTCCGTTCCGTGGCGGAAGGGTTTACCCGGAAGGGCGGTGTTTGCGTTGCCATCAGTCTTGTCGTGCGCAACACGTTTAACCTTTAAAGGGCCGGAAAACCAATATTTTGGCGCACCAGAATAACTTGTTCAATTTCTTTTTTTTTTAAATATTACTGTTTTTAATATTATTAGCAATTTTTAATATTATTTAATGTCAAGTTGCACGTCCCTCCCCCACTCACCCCGTACCCCTAATTTTCATGTGAGATATTCTAAAACAAAGACATGGCTTGATTCGCGTGCGGCTGCAATTATAAACAAATTTATTTTTATTTGGGGTTTTTGAAGTTGCTATTTATTAGTAAAACAATTTGGCAAAATTGTGAATAGCAGATCAAAAATATATTTATTGATTAGGCCTGCTCGTTTATCGTCGTCCGTCCTTGCCATACGTGAGAACGGCGCGTAGGAGCACCTGTCGCCTCGCGTTCTCTGTTAGGTTGTGACCGGAGGTTAGGTGATATTTGGTCGAGTACTCACGCTTTCTTCTGCCTACCACGGTCGCCAGTCACTTTCACCTCCTAGTGACAAGGTTGCTTTTACTTATTTTCTGCTTTTATTTGTTCCAGGTGCTGTACAAACGGACACCAGGCTCTCGCTTTTCTCAGGATCAGGATTTCACCAGGTAAGTTCAAGCACTTTTTACACAGTTTTTTAGATATATTAATATAAATATATTTCCTCTATGTCTTTGTTACACTTAGATAACAATTTTAACGTATATAAAACTTCGACTGAGCGCTTTACAACCTTTTTTCGCACTATTCTTTTACAGCGTGTCTGTTCTGAACAGTAGTTGGTATGCGACTGACTGCTAAGAACATGGCGTCGCTTTCCTTCTCGTTTCCACGCGGCGGCTAGCGGCGCGCAAGCGCAGTGACACCTTAGGTCTTTTTTACTTGCAAGATAAGGTGAGTATCATACACGTATGTGATGTGTGAATGTGTGGCACAAACGTGGTGTGTGTGTTTCCCCTTAATCGAGTGTTTGTGTGTGTATGTGTGTTGTGTTATTTGTTCTGATTAACGAACGTAATTTGGTGCATATGTTGCCTACCTCGAGTGTTTGTATTTGGTGTATGTGTGGTCTCTTATCCGCCTGTATTAGTGTGAGTATGATATGACTGTTAATGTGTGCATAAGGACGGATGTTTGCACGAATGTTATGTGAGTGATGTATGCATGTGTTTGCTGTATGTGTGAGTGCTTATTCGAGTGACTGTGTTTATATGTGATGTATAAGGACGGATGTTTGTACGAATGTTGTGTGGGTGATGTGTGCATGTGTTTACTGTATGTGTGCGTGCTTATTCGTGTGACTGTGCTTATATGTAATGTATGGGTTATATCGCGACTAAGGGCTGTAACTTAGCACATGTGTTGTGTGTGAGAAATGTGTTCGAGTGACGTATGAACGAACCCTTATTCGGTAGTTTGACTTTGTGGTTAGTGTGAATGTTTGAGATAAGTGTTGTGAGTGCATGTGTGCGATGTGTGTGTGACTCCTGCGTGATTGGTGCGCCCGTCTGTTCTTAACCTCTTTAAAACAACCTTATTAAAACAACGGCGCTCTTCGCAAAACAAAACGCGAAACTAAAAATAAAATCAAAACTTGCACAAAACAAAACAAAAACCTGCTCTTTCTTTCACATACTTTTAACTAAACTTAACTTTTCGCTTAGCTATGTTACGCTAATGTGCTCACGCTACCATACTTAAGATCTAACAAACCTACTACCGTTAAAACTACACTCACAGAGTACTTACACACTAATACTAACAATAAAGGACACAAAACTTACAGTAAATAAAAACACATTGTCTTTGTCAATCACAGGTTGGTGTTCCCTGGGCGTCAGGTCACAAGGTTAGGTCAGGCTCGAGATACACTTATTTTTTTTACTTGCGTTGATACAACATTTTCCGTTACTTTTTATCTTCCTCGTACTTTATTACTTTTGCTATACAATGAATACAGGTGATGACGAAGCTTGAAGTAGTGGAGAGTCAGAGCCTGAAGAAGATGTTATTACAGACAGAACTATTGCTTGTGATGTTGATTTACTTAATAACGAACGTGATAAAAATATACCAGATGTACACTATGATCCTTATTTTTACCCATCTATAAAAACTTTTACTGGTGAAGCACGTATTCGTGATCACGTGTCTCTAGACAAACCTACTCCATTAGAATGTTTGAAATATTTTTTTCATACATTTCTTGTAAATTTGATTGTAGAACAAACCAATCTTTTTCAAGAACAAAATCCCGAACCGGATCGAATACATATGAAGCCGTGGACTCCTATCACTGAAGACGAATTATGGCTAATGATTGCTTTATCAATAAACATGGGTCATGTTGTAAAAGAGCAACTAAAGGATTATTGGAGCTAAGATCCACTGCTGTACACTCCAATATACGGCGAAAGAGAGTCTATCTCGAAATAGATATCTTCAAATTTTACGATACCTTTACTTTTCTAATAATGAAGAAGTTTCCAATCATCTTTTGAAAAAAATCAAACCATTGATAGATCATTTGAAAGAAAAGTTTGGTAATACTATTATTGCTGGTGAAAAGCTTTGCACTGACGAAAGTTTAGTCTTATGGAAAGGGAAAAAAAATTCAAACAATTCTTACCATTGAAGAGACACCGATTTGGTATGAAGATATTTGAATTAGCGGACTGCGGAACAGGATTTCTCTTAGATTTTATAGTATATACTGGCTCAGACACTGATTATGAGAAATTTGATTTAGGCGTTTCTGGTGATATTGTTGCACATTTCATGCAACCTTATTGTAACGAAGGGCGTGTGTTATACACTGATAATTGGTATACATCTCCACAACTGTCAGACTACTTACATGACAGAAATACTGGTCTTTGTGGAACTGTAAAAAAAATCGTAAAGGAATGCCAACTCTCAGTTCAAAGCTAGATTGTGGTGAAACAGAAGTTGCCCACACCGATTCTTGGATGGTAATCAAATGGATGTATAAAAAGGAAGTTTATGTATTGACAAGTATTTACGAACACCAGTTTTGTAAAACTGGTAGGAAAAACTACAAAACCAATGAAGATATTATAAAACCCATTTGTATCGTGGATTATAACAAAAAAATAGGTAAAATCGATGATATTGACAGACAAGTATCTTTGACAAAATCTATTAGAAAATGTATGAAATGGTATAGAAAATTGTTTTTTCATTTAATTTATTTGATGTTGATAAATGCCCACAGTTTATTCACAATGCTCACTAAAAATGCGATTTCGTTTTTTGATTTTCGATTGAGCGTCGTAAGAGATATTTTGCAAGTAAATTCTCAAGAAGTTTCATCATTTACATCGCCTGATCTTAGACTAAATGGACGACATTTCTCCAGAAAAATTCAAGCTTCAAATGATGGTAAAACGCTATCACGTCAATGTGTTTTATGCACTATACACAAAAAGAGAAGTCGGTCATCATATGAGTGTAAAGAATGTTGTAAAACTTTATGCATTGAACCTTGCTTTGAAATTTATCACACTAAACGATCATTGTCGTAATGTATAAAATTAAAAAAAGCAATAAAAGAATTTAAAAAAAAATCAGAAAATAAACAAAAAAAACAAAAACATAAAATTGAATAAAAAATAAAAAAAATGAAAAAAATAAAAAAACAAAAAAAAATAAAAAAACAAAAACAAAAAAAAATTAAAATAAAAAAAAAACATAATTCTGCCACAGACAGCCCCAAGCCCGTGTTCAAAAAAAGAGGGTGTTTCGAAATCATACGTGATAAAAGGAGTAGTTTTTGTAATATTATAGGGGTTATGTCCAGGTGTATTGTGTTTCTGACATTGGATTTTGATTCTACATCGAAAAATACATCGAAAACATTTATCTGCACTTCCAACTAAAAAAAATTAAATTTGCGTGATAGAAAGGGTAGTTTTGGTAATTTTATAGGGGTTGTTTTCAGGTTTATTGTATTTTTGACATCAGATTTGGATTCTACGTCGAAAAATACATTGGAAACGCATATTTATACTTCCAAATTGATGTGAAAGAAATTTTATATGCGGGCCGATTCCTTCCGGACCGGAAAGCCAATATATTGGCGCTACCCATGATCGACACTTAGTGTATGGTCAATCCATGATATAAGATATCTTATTTACCACTTTACTAAGGCGGATATGCCCTCTCAAATCCCGGCCCTCTAAAGGTTAACACTATCTCCTGGAATGGCATACGAGCAGCGGGGAATTTTTGGAGGTTCTCACCATGCCTTTAAGCCGTGTTGGACAGTTATTTGTCCAACCGGTGTATAATCTTTCCGTGTGCGGACGGACGGTTCCGTTTCTACCGCGTCACGTGCGGTGTCCCACAGAGGTCCGTGCTCGGACCACTTCTGTGGGACATAAGATTTGACGCCGTTCTTCGGGGTCCGCTTCCGCCGGGGTGCTCGTTTTTCTGTTATGCAGACGACACTCTCGTCCTGTCGAGTGGACAAGATGAGCGGGTGGCAGTGGAGCGAGCTTCCTTGGCGGTGGCGGCAATATCTCACCGCATGGAGTCGTTGGGGCTGGCCCTCGCCTCAGTCATAACGGAAGCGGTAATCTTCCGTCCCTCTCGTCGTCGCAGAGGTAGTCCTGTAACTGTGTGAGTTAGGCTGACTCGAGTCGTAACCCAGTCTCACATAAAATACTTGGGGCTACAGGTGGATGAGAGGTGGGACTTCAGGGCCCACTTTGACTACGCGGCATGCAAGGCCCGCAAGGTGGCTTGGGCGTTAAGCTGACTTCTCTCGAATCTCGGGGGACCGCGGCAGGGTGTGCGAAAGTTGTATTCCAACGTCGTGCACTCTGTCGCAATGTATGGTGCCCGGGTGTGGCACCGGGAAATCGGCGTGAGCCGTGCAGTTGTTCCGCTCGCGGCGGTTCAGCGCCTTGTAAGAGGCCGGGCGTACCGCACTGCGGCCTTGGAGTCTGTCCGCGTCCTAGCACGAATTCCACCTGTTGACCTGATGGCGGACGAGTACGCGTAAGTGTACGCCGCCAGACAGGTAACTCTAAATTGTGCGCGCGACACCTGCCGCGACCTAGATCCGGAGGAAATCCGGCAAGCGCGGTTGATGGCGCGCGAGAGAACGATGCTGCGGTGGCAGCGACGTTTGGAGGACCCACTCCTCCCAGGACAGAGAGTCCGGGAAGCGGTGGGCCCAGTTCTCTATAACTGGGTGGAAAGCTCGTACCTGTGACCTTCAGGTCTACACAGGTGGTAACTGGGCACGGCGTGTTCGACGTCTTCTTGCACTGAATTGGTAAGGTGCACACTCCAGAGTGTGAACACTGCAAAGTTGCAATTGACACTGCGGCTCACACTTTGGAAGAATGCCCTAAATGGGAAGAAGAGAGAGAGGCTCTGCGCGATGCATTCGGCCCTGATGTATCTTTGCCGTCTGTCTTTCGACAAGCGGTAGGGAATCTCGAGAAGTGGCGAGCTTTCCTCGCGTTTTGCGAAAAAATGATTACAGTTAAATAGGACTTGGAGCGCCGGCGTCAGGGTCAGTTTATGGCCCGGTTAAGGATCGGAGACTGAATCACTGATTCTAACGCAGACGGGTCGGACTCCCTTTTTCCTTGCTTTGTTGGGATGTCTCTAAGACGACCCCACAGTGGCCGGGGGAGAAGGTAGTCGAGGTTCGCAGTCCGGAAAGGTGAGAGCCTTCTCGGACAATGCACGCGAACACAAGAGTTGGCAGGAGAAGAGAGAGGCTCCCTTCTGTCGTCGTGGGGGTGTGGTGCCGTGTAACGACACCCAGGCGCAGGAGAGAAACCGACGTTATAGCCTTCCGCCTTTCCAGATTCTTTCCCAGAGCGCACGAGGAGCCTCAAAGGGTTTTAATGGGTACGTTTTTTTGGTAAGTCCCACATAACTTTGGTCTGCCCGTACAGGCCAAGGTATCCATAAAGGATTTTCTTTTGTAAAAAAAAAAAAAAAACGTTCCTGGATGACAACAACAGGTCAAGGTCGGGGGACTCTGATCTGTCTTGCAATGCAGTCCCGAGTGGGGGCAACACAGCGGCGTACGTCCCGCTGTGCCGCCAGATTAGTGATTACTAAGAGGAGGTGGTTTAACCTCCCTTTCGAGTAGTATTGCAGCTCGAGAAAGGGTCCTGGTAGAGTCTTTACCGAGGGTTCCGGCTCCCTTCTTTAAACGAGCGAAGTAGACGTACCGTGGGGGTTTTAATGGATATACTTTCTCCTTCTTGTAAGATGGAGAGGGGGAGTCCCACATAACCCTGACTTCCCCCCGAGGTCAGGGTATCCACAACGGATTTCCCTCACGTAAAAAAAAGATTACGTTCCCGGGCAGGTTTGGATCTACTACCTTGTCGTGGTGCCCGGGCTTGCGTGAGGCAATGAATGGAGAAACTGTGCCGGCCGGAATTTCGGTTCCTGGTAGGATCTCTGTAGCCGGATTGGTTTTCCACGAGTTTCCAGACTAAGAGTGGATCCACGGGCGGCCGAGCTTGTTACTCCAGTAGGAGAGCCGGTCTAAGGAAAGGAAACTCCGACAGAAAACCTCCCTTCACAATTCATAATAAGTTATGAAAAGGTAGCAAACTTACCGGTCCAAGGGTTTCGGAGCCCTAGGTCCCGGTAGTCCGGGGGTAAGAGCCCTGCCCCCGTTCGGTCGATATCCAGCGAAGGATTAGCTGCAGAATGCAACGCATGCTCTGCAGTCTCTAATGCTGCGGGTAGTAAGTTCTGAGCGGACAGACTCTCCAGTTTTTCTGGCGCAATGAAACCCGGCGATACAACTGAGAGCGATCGTTCTCGAGCATCGGAGAACGAGGACGAGGTCTTGTCTGGCAGAAAAAAGAATCGCGCGGTGAAGAAAGATGCGTTTCTTCGTAGCGCACTCTCTGGTAAAAGAAAGGCAAATTCTTTCGTGGTGGAACTTTCCTCCAAGAACTCCGCTACGGGCAAAAGCCGGAGTCGGTTTAAACACCGCAAGAAAAACCGGGAGAGAAAACCCGCAAAGACAAAGACGAAGCCTGACAGGCCCCGGGTCTTGCCCATCCCTTTGTCTAGCGAGTCGGACGCCTGAGAGCCAGACGCCTGCGAGCCGGGTAAGAAATTCGACAGCGGCAGGAAAGACATGACGCGAACAATACCCGCGGAAACATGGACGAAGAAGAAAGAAAAGAAGGAAAAGCAAGAGATCTCATTCGAGAATGCATTTCCCTCGACCATCGCGGACACCCTGAAGGCAGAATTGTCCAAGTTTGTGGACCAGTTGTTGAACTGCAAACGGCTGAAGGGCGGCTATATTCGCGACTTCAAGTTTTTTGCCGCCTTGACCGAAAAGGCTACGGACGCGTTGTTATCCTGCATCGCTGAGACGGACGACACTGGTTTGCGTTTGCGCAGAATTGCCGCTGAAACTGTGGCTGCTAAGCGCGGTAATCAGCTGAGGACACTGGAAGCGGAGAACAACATCTTTTGAAGGAAAATAGAAGATTTCCGGAAGGAGAAGGAGACTGTCTCTCCGTATTGCTTCCCTCCTCGACCAAAGGCAGACCAGCCTGCGAAATGGTGGTCCAGACAGATCTCCGGGGACCAGTGATCTCCTCGATAGAAGTTTTCCCACCCGGGACTGTTGTTTCCTCAGCAGTTAGGCCGCCTTTAAAGGGTGCGTCCAAAGTGTTGGACAATGCCCGAGTAGTTAAAGAGTACCGTGAAAATCAGAACTCTCTGCAGAGCCGCGTGGCGACCGTAGAGCGCTAGCTCGGAGGCATCCAGAAGCTACTACACCAAATCTTGAACGTAGTGGCGGAACCGAGGGGTTCAGGCGAAGGCGGCAGTCAACCGCCCCATCTCCGCGCACCGAAAGGAGACCCTTTAGGAGGCAGTCCAGCCCCTGTCGAGGTCGGGACGGTTGGGAACTGTAGGAATTCTCGCAAGAAGCCCTCCAGCTCAGGGATGGTAGCGAGTAATTCGCAGGGGGAGACGCCGTCTGCGACGTTCACGGAGGCGGCTATCCCTGCTAGAGGGGAGATCAGCTGGGCGACAGTCACTCGCCGCCGCCGCGGCAAACGCATCGCTGCACGTGGCGCAGAAGCCCTTCGGGATGCGCAGATTAGTGGAAACCAGCTGCGTCCGGCATTTGCCGCTGGTGGTGGCCGCCGCCGTCGACGCCGTCACACAGCCGCGGCCGTGGCCATGCGATGCTTTCTTAACGACTCGGCGTTGGAACAGCCTGGGCGCGACTGCCCTTAACAGCTGCGCGTAAAGTTGTTCGCAAAGGTATTGTTCGCGTCGGGTGGGTTTGCTTGCCGGTTGAGGCATTGGCGACTCACCCAATGCAGTGCTTTCACTGCTTGGAGTTCGGACACTCCAAGCAGCGGTTCACGGACGGCAAAGCCTCCGTGCTGTTTCAGGTGCGGCAGTCTGTCACGGGGGTGCACGGCGCCGATGTCCGCTCTGTGCGGAGCACGAGAAGCCCGACGGGTACCAAATGTGGAGGAGGGCATGCCCTCGCTCCTCGTCACTGAGGAGCGGTAAGGGAAGGCGACGGGAAGTGGCAGGGCCTCCGCCGCCAGAACTCCTGACAGGTCTCCACCCCAAGCACCGGATGTTCCCGGTGAGTTGGAACTTGACGAGTCGAGGACAATGTCCCCCACTCTCCCACTACGGAAGGGTGGGAGCGGTCGCGCAAGGCAGGGGGCGGTAGGTAATCCTCTGTCCCTGCGGTGGAGGTAAAGCCAATGAACGCAGAAACGGATCCCCATCCGAAGCGGAAGGGTTAGCTCTGCGATTGACGGACGTGCCCCTCTTCCTGCTAAGAAGCGTGGAGGAGGAGGGGGCAAAAGCAGGCCGGGACCTCGGTCTTCAAAGCTCAAGAGCGGTGTGGGCCAGGTTCCGCCCGAGACGGGACCCGGCACGGCAATGGGTTTGCCGCTTATGCCGGGCGCCGGGTCTCTTGACGTTGATCAAGATTTGGACCAGTAAGTCAGAGGATCAGGCTCTCCTTCCCCCCCTATATCTTTCTGAGATGAGAGGGCCTGTGTGTCCTCTCCCGCTTGCTGCTGGGGAAACAGTTTCACCCTTTCCTCCTGTGCGCGCTGCGAGGTAAGGTTGTTGTGGAGGGAGGACGATGGTGGGAGATTTCGGAGTGCTCTTCCTGCGCTCCGGGTCCTATTTCTCACTGTCGTCCGGGGTCTGGGCGAATTGTGGCGGGGACCACACTGTCCGTTTTGTAGGACCCCAAGACGAGGCGGCTCAGCGGTTTGTGTGCCCGCTGAGTTGTCGACATCCGTGGAGTGTCTTACTGGTGGGAGGGAAAGACGAGGTTCTCTTCTCTTCCCCCTCGGGATGTGTTTTGAGCTCACAAGGAAGGGCTCGGCAGTGTCCTTACCAGGGGTTCCGGGTCTCTCCTTTTTGAGGGCAAGGTAGGCACATCGTGGGTGTTTTAATAAGTATATTTTTTTCTTCTTGCAGGATAAAAAAGTGGAGTCCCACATAACCCTGACTTCTCCCGAGGTCAGAGTATCCGTAATGGATTTCCCCCACGTATAAAAAAAAGATAGTTTAGGTTGTAATCAGACAAGCTTACTATTTCGTGGAAATGTTCCGGTTGCCACCTACTTTCACCGCCAAGCAGGAAGGATTAATATCTTTGTTGTAGAAATCACAAGACTCACCGTTTGGTCAAGTCCGCCGTTTCTTGGAATCCGGACGCCTTTACTACGCTGGAATATAAATCTATTACTGACATTACGTACACAGACTGTTCTAGCGAACACAATTAAAGCCACTTTATTGGCAGGTATGCTGGCACTTATACAAATTGAGTATTCTCGAAGGATGCTAACACAACGCGAACAAGGTACGGTTAATGCGTACACTGTGAGCACTCGGAAACGACTGTATTTAAAATAAAGAAATAGATTAATAATAGCACCGTCACTTTTACGGCAGATATACTGCTGACGAAGTTACAAACTGAGTGTTCTCGACTTTAATAATGCTAACGCGACGCAAAAAACACAAAGTATGCTTGATACACACGCTGTGAGCACTCGATTGAGACTGAGTGGAAGAGCGCTTGGTCTCGCGACGAAGCTTCCCCCACTCTAGCGCATGCACAAAAGGTACCTGGCGTAATACTTGTGAAATGTAGACGGGACTCCTGGAGATGGTTCCTTAGGTTCATCGGAACCTCTCTTCAACATTTCATTAACAATTCATAATTTTTAATTTTTATATAGGATAATTTTGAAAGTTCTTAATTGTGAAAAATTTTTTTTTATACGACGCGGGTTGTATATTTATGACTAAATAAACGTCCCCTGTGAATTTCATAAACAATTAACCAAATAAAATAACTGTTTCCAATGTTTCTAAAAAATGCCTAATTGTGACTCTTTCTGTTTCAGGGATGTTCAGGCTAATACGAGGGATCACTAGGTAAGTATTCATCCACTTTTCCCGATTTTTGCCAAACTAAAGAATTATTATAGGTAAACATACAATTGCCAAATTGTTGGACATTTTGATCGACTGTCTCTCTATTCGTTCCACAAAGACCATTCCAGATACTTTTTTCAACTTATCAGTTAATTTATTTTTAGATAAGATGATCTCCATATACGGGTATAAAATCAAAGTTTTGAATTGTTGCTAAAACTTTAGAGATCATCCTAACTAACAAGGGAAGTGACGCAAGTGTCCCTCTCCGATTTTGATGAGCTTTGAATATGTTGTAAAGTAGCTAAAAATAAGAGACCCGTATTTTTTTTAAGGTGCTTTCTTGCACGTTTGGAAAGTAATAGACTCCTTCGAAAAAAACCGGTTTTTTTGTTTCATGCGAGTATCATCAAAACGGTAAGAGATATAAAAAAATGTTTTAAATAAAAGTTGCATAGTATTTTATAGGCTTTGCAATCGTGTAGTTGGATTTATTTTTTATTCCACATTTTTTTATTTACTCTCACCCGTTATTTTTTGTTTCAATTTTCAAAATTTTTGTAAGGAAAAATTGTAGCATTTTTTACGCTGAATTCAACCATAACATATATGATTTTCTTATGTTTCAAAATTGCATTTTTCAGAAATAAACCATCAATATCGTATTATATGCGTCGCACTGCATGACTCATCATTTATATCGCGCTTTAATCGTAATAGGCGATACAAAAATTAAAGAATGAAAATAGTCGTCACGTATTGGATAAAGTTCCAATCACAGAGCAAAGAGCAAAGTTTCAAAGCGTTGCTTAAGAACATACAACATAATATATAAATATAACATATAATATTTAACCATTACATAATATAGTAACATATATTCAAAAGTTAACATGTATAGAAAAAACATATATTAAAAATATTAAGTGAATTTATGGATATACATAAGTATCACAAAGGTGATGTTCATGAAAGAAATGATTTATGCAAAGCGATTTTTTGCACCATGCGCAAGTAATTATTGCAGTTGAACCACAAATATCACATGTCGATTTTAACTAATTTTTGAAACAATATTCTACTGATGTTTCAAATTCTTCCGGTTTATTTTCCACATTACCCGCTTTTATACCATGCGTATCAAAATAAATTTCTAAATCTGGGCGATGAAAACTGACCATGAGTTAATGATTGTAATTTTAAAATATTGTTTCTTGCGTGAAGATTTATTTCTAGATCCTGTTGTGAAATTTAGTTCTAATTTCGTTCGGACCATTGAGCAATTGCGGTAAGTACGCATCATTGCTCAATCGACCCGGTTTTGTTTCAAAAGGGTAACAAGCAACATTTCTTTGTAAATGAAATCTGCTTGTTAAGCGTAATGTTAAGTATGATACAGACACAGCACGCAACGTCAGCGGCCTACGTGCAATAGTAATTAGGTCGCTAAACTGCTGAATGATCGCGATCGATTCCTTTAAAAGATCGATCGCGAGCAACGACAGGCAGATCGTGAGTAGCTGTTGAATACTGTGTGGCTCCGAGTCCATCCGGAGAGTTTACCGCAGTAGAACAACGGCTAAGTGTCAGAATAAGCGTGCGAAATTGTACAGTAATTTGTAAATTTGGTAGTAATAAACTACGCCAGTTTTTTATAAAAGAATCTTATTCATCACCAAGTCCTTTATCTTCCCGAATCTCAACAATCTAAAAGCATTACAATATCTGAAAAGTGTTTAATAAAATTTTTCCACAAACGAAAACCATATACATCTAATGGTTGTATGTGTGTGGTTCCTGTTGTTCCAGCCGGTATAGTTAATATAATTATAGTTTCTGTAGATTTTAATTTAGTTTCTTGTATAATATTTGGACAATGACCAGTCCATGAATCTAATAGTAAAACGGACTTTGATCCTACGTTTGGAAAAAATACGTTTTGCAACCAAATTTTAAAATGATCTGACGTTAATTTCCCGGATTTCGAAGCTCTAACAAAAATATTAGGTGCCATAAACATTGTTTCTTGCACTCTTGGACCAAATGTTCCACTAACTTCTTTCAATACAATAAAAAGAGGCGATAATAACATACCATTGGCTGAAACAGTAGATTGTATAGTATAGCTATGCGTAATTGCCGGTTTAGATTGTACTACAGACTCAATTCTTTTTGTTCCTTTATATGCTAATGTACGACCGGCATGCAATTCTAACTGGAATTCGCTTTGATCACTGTTGTAAATATTTTTTGCTCCATATTGAGTTATTTGATATTTAACGTTTTCAATAAATGAATTACACTTTTCTTCAAGCTCGACGTTTGATAGTATAAATTGTTTTGTTACAAAGTTTGTTATTTTACGAGATACAATATTATGTATTACTTTGAATTTTTGTATCCAACGCATCGACACTTTGAATCCCGGTACATTTAAATCTTCCTTTGCTTGAACAGCCCATCGAGCTAAATCAATGTCGTGAATAATTATTCCTTTTTCAAGAGCTATATTAAAATTATTTAATATATCTTCTGAAATTTGTTTTAAGTTGTGGTATCTACTGCCACCTTCATTTATTTGAATTTCCCATCGTCGCAATTGACGTAATGAAGATACTTTCCGAAATCTTCGTTTAACTCCTTCCAATGTTCTTGGTCCACTTTTTTCACTTTTCCAATATTCCACTGCTTGTTTTCTGTATTCATGCGGAATACGTTCATCTGTGGTACATACCAATTTAGAAGTTAGTATATATTCTTCATCTTCGTGCTCTACATCTTGTATCTCTACTTGTTCTGCTTCTGAAATATCATTATCATTGTCATAATCCAAAGATATTTCCTTCTCTATGTCACATCTTTCATCACGCATTTCTTGCAACATCACCTCTATTTTACGTGCCGTTTCTCGTTCTTCTGACGTTATTGGACTTGTAGGTAAATTCAAAGCAGTAAAAGTCACGTAAAGCAACATTATTACATTATATAGATTAAATT
>NW_018021349.1:8014-11889 GCF_002006095.1 Pseudomyrmex gracilis | reverse complement strand
TTGAAGTGTAAACTTGTTTAATAAACCATATCTTTCATTTTCGATTTTTAATTCACGTAGTCCGGGAACTTTCCGGACAAACTGTGTATATTTGTATATTTGTCAAGTCAAATATCTTGGATATAATCAAATCAATAGTCAGAATTCACTCACTATTTCGTACTCAGTAATATCTTTTTACATATTATTTTTTCACAGTCACTATATAATAAACCAAATTTCCAAGCGTAATATACGATAGGTAATTTGAATATGACGCGCTGTGAACGATAATTATTAATATAAGTTATTGTACTATGAGTTATATAGCAACAGATGACAACTAGAGGAACAGTGCTATTTTCAGTTGCACTTGGGCGTTGCGCAACTGGCGACGGAACATTTACAACTCATTATAGAATAAGTAAAATATAACGCATCAGTGGAAGGGATGTCTTAGCAACGCTTTGAAACTTTGCTCTTTGCTCTGTGATTAGAACTTTATCCAATACGTGACGACTATTTTCATTCTTTAATTTTTGTATCGCCTATTACGATTAAAGCGCGATATAAATGATGAGTCATGCAGTGCGACGCATATAATACGATATTGATGGTTTATTTCTGAAAAATGCAATTTTGAAACATAAGAAAATCATATATGTTATGGTTGAATTCAGCGTAAAAAATGCTACAATTTTTCCTTACAAAAATTTTGAAAATTGAAACAAAAAATAACGGGTGGGAGTAAATAAAAAAATGTGGAATAAAAAATAAATCCAACTACACGATTGCAAAGCCTATAAAATACTATGCAACTTTTATTTAAAACATTTTTTTTATATCTCTTACCGTTTTGATGATACTCGCATGAAACAAAAAAACCGGTTTTTTTCGAAGGAGTGTATCACTCCCCAAACGTGCAAGAAAGCACCTTAAAAAAAATACGGGTCTCTTATTTTTAGCTACTTTACAACATATTCAAAGCTCATCAAAATCGGAGAGGGACACTTGCGTCACTTCCCTTGTGAGTACCCTTAACAATTTCTGAAAATATTTTTAACAACTACACACTTTTACAGGTGGAGCTGTTGACGCGCCAAGGACCATGACCCGAGGTAAGTGTATAGGGTGATTCAGGACACTTATTTTTGAAACCCGTTATCCTTGAAAATATATCCTTTTCAAGGATAACCCGTTATCCTTGAAAATACATATTCTTGACTAAATTTTAAGACAACTTTTTATTTGGCAAAATTTTGTCTGAAGCTTACTTTTTGAGTTATTAATAAAAATATATGACTTACCACAAGTCGGATACAAGAGATAGGCAGGGGCGGCGCAACTCACCGTCATACGCGGACGATTACGTATGGTGCCTAACGCGATCAACTGATCGCTATGCACTGTTTTTATATTTTTCTCTCTCTCTCTCTCTCTTTCTTTCTCTCACTTATTTATTTACTCATGCGTAATTTGTATCATTTAATCCGTGCATCACATAAATCACTGTCAATCACGGTGAGTTGCGCCGGCCCTGCCTACCTCCTAGATCCGACTCATGGTACGCCAACTATTTTTATTAGTAACTCAATAAGTAAGCTTCAGACAAAATTTTGCCAAATAAAAAGTTGTCTTAGAATTTAATCAAAAATATGTATTTTCAAGGATACCGGGTTGTTCTGAATCACCCTATATATCTACAAACTTCAAATACCTCAATTGTTGCTGAAAGTTTCAAGAATGACTCCCGGCTGTTCAACAACTTACCCGCAAAGTATTGGCCACAATTCGCGTCTCTAACGACAAATGGAGCAAACTAAAGTACGGTAAGTGTAATTCCAAAATCAACCTAATTGTTCGAAATTGGTCGATTCTTACTTGAAAAGATCCACTGAACATCTTTCAACTATTTTTATTAACAATTGACCCTGTTAGTTTTCAGATATGAGTTGACCTTCTACCCGACTTGACAAAAGCAAAATTAGCCACCTGTTTATATTTGCACCGTAGATTCCCCTAGTGACCCGTAAGCCACACACCAAGTATCGGTCACAATTCGATATTTTAGCTGAACTTCATATTTGGTAGGTATAATTTTCAAAACCCCTAATTGTCGGAATTTCTAGCCTTGCCTAATACTAGATGACCTACTGAGTTCATCCCAGTAGGTTTCCTCAACAATTAGGACGATTTAATTTCAGGTATGCTTATGATTCCGCCTATGCTACTCAGGTACTGAAACTTGCCAACTGTGACTAATATTCACAGGATGGCTTCGTACCAAGTCCCAATACGCATACCAAGAGTATGATCCACAATTAGATTCTTTTTTGAAACTTTACCTTAACTAACAAAATTGCCCTGATTGGGTCTAGCTATAATATAATCATAATATACGGGCATTATACACCCCAGGTGTGCACATCTAAGAAAAAATAAAAAGATAAATACATATTAATGTTATATATATAATACATATTAATACCTGCTCTAGAAACTAAAAATAAACTGTCTTTGGGACTGATCGAGAAAACTGGTGACCACGTCACTGCTCCCAGAAATCTCCAGTCGCAAGATTAGGTTGTGACCGGACGGTATACCGTTTGATCTGAACGTTACGGTCGCCACCTGCTTTAACCTTCTAAGCAGGAATTACTTATCTTTTTTTCTGTTGCAGGGAACGGACTCACCAGAACGTGATCGCTCTCCGACTTGCATCTCTCCGCCGCAGGATGCTCGCCGGGACTCCTTGGACGATGATGCGCTTGGATCAGCACTCGGCTCAAGTCTTTATCACCAGGAACTGGGTAAGTTTGTTTAAAATTAAAAACACTGAGTTTATAATTGTAATAGTCAAATGGAACACGTTTTATTGTTGAGATACAACGCGTGTTATACAAAGTTGAGCTGCTCGATTGTATTTGCTTCACTAGGCGATGTTCACAGTATCGAAGCTCGAACAAGACTGTTGCGCAGTGCTCCCGGCTTCACCACAATAGCTCGATTCCCCTTCCCGACGCTCACGCATGCGCATTTTACTCTAAGCGTATGCTTTTTAAATTGTGGACGAGACTTTGCAAAATTGTTTATTTAACTTTACAACACCATTTCCCAAAGTTTTATTAACATATTAAATTTCATGCGCTTTTACAAAGTCCGAAAATATTGATTGTGGGAATTTTGTACTCATGCAGTTTCCTTTACTTTTGAGAAGCGTATTCTCAAAGTTTTGCTTACAATTCCAAACTTTCCCTAACTTTCTAAACTTAACACTCGGTATTAGCATCACTAATCCGAAAGTTATAAACTTCTCCAATTGTGCACCAAACTTCGTTACGCGACTAGTCTTTTCTTAACACTTTGCTGTGCACAATATCGCCAACAATTATGACGCCTAACCAATATGTACTTACTCAACTGCACAACCATGCGAATTGTACGCGAAACTCGTACAAACGTCTTTACTCTCACTAATCTGTCGTCAGGAACAATATTATCAACAATTAAATTTCTCGACTTAACTCGGATGTTCCACGACCAAGTTAGTCACTTACGATCCTAACCCGAACACTTGTTGTTCAAACCTTTTCCAACGTCTGTTTAACTAAACTCCGACAGTCTGTAAAAGTTTCGCTAACAATTCATCTCTCTTTCTGTTTCAGGTGGAATCTTCGATGGATAAGGCATCCCGGCAGGGCGTGTTCCGTTTGACCACAGTACGATTCGACACCGATTTATTCGACACCGTACGATTCGACACGAAATTATTTGACACCGTACGATTCGACACAGAACAACCACTATGCATCGTGACAATTAATAATAGTAGCAACACAGGTTAGGGTTAGGTTAGGTTTTTTTTCGGGGAGGGGGTGCAGGGGGAGGGGCGGAGC
>NW_018021349.1:0-7734 GCF_002006095.1 Pseudomyrmex gracilis | reverse complement strand
CGAATCGTACGGTGTCGAATAATTTGGTGTCGAATAAATCTGTGTCGAATCGAGCGGTGTCGAATCGTATTGTGGTCAATAGAGTATCACCCATCCCGGCATGTAAGTATACTAACCATACTAATTGTGGCTAAAACTTTGGGAGATGCATTCCCCAACAAAGCCACTCTTACCCGCTAAGTCTTGCCGACAATTACTTTCTGATTTTACTTTTCAGGTGAAGTTAGTAGCAGACGGTGCCATATCAGGTAAGTACTAATCTTACAATTGTTTATGAAATTCAAGGAGATGTTTCATTTACACAAGTTTGCTGCGTACGCAAAGTATCGCTGACAACAAACTTCTAAATTTACTCTTGCAGGTTAGACTACGAACGGACGACACCTAGCCCTGGTAAGTATACGCAACTTAATCAATTGTCGATGAAACTTTACCCAACAACTGTTCTTTTTTAAATACTTCAATAGCAAAGCCTCACCAACAATAAACTTGTAACTTTTTGTTTTTTCATCTCGGGCTAGATCGTTCCTCGTTGACACACTGTACCACGGGTTAGTACTGTCCGGCAATTGTGAAAGTTACTTTCACACAAGACTTCCCTCTCGAAAACCAGCCCGCATGCGGAGTTTTGCTCTCAATTCACGTCGCTCGTCAATACTCACTTCACACCCTACAACTATTGCCGAATGACTAACATTTATAATTGTGGACTAAACTCTACAAGTTACTTTATTTACTGACAACCAACCGCTTATGCAAGTTTTTGCAACAATTACAATTTACTAATCTTTTTTCTTTTTTTTTTCAGATAACTACCAGACTACCCCGGGAGAGACGCTGCCTAACCCGGATGGACGGAGTTAGTTCGATCAACGACACACACACACACACACACACACACACACACACACACACAGGTAAGTATAATAACTTGACTTAACTATCTTAATTGTCGCTCTTACTTTACAGATGGATTTCCCTTACACTGCAGAGTCAACTGGTACAGTTTCTCCAACTTTGATTTGGGTTAGTATTACACCCGAATTAGAACCAGTACCTAACCTAACTTCTAACTTTTGCATTTTTTACAATTGTTGCCAAAACTTTGCAAGAATGCTTAAAACATAAACCTACATTAACCCTGAAAGTTACATCCACAGTGACACATGCCAGTCTTAACTAACTTTTCTGACATTACTAAATGTCAGTTTGGCGAGTAGCCCCTTCTGCATTGGACTGCTCTAAAACGAAAATAAATTTTCTTTGATTTGATATATATATATATATATATATATATATATATATATAAATGGGCATTATGCACCCCGAGCAAGTATTTCAGAATAATTATAATGAATATGTATTATAAAATATGATATAAAACAAGGCACCCGGAGACTGTGCCGTCAGCTCCGGAGCGTGAGTGATGCCCCCGGTTGCAAGGTTCACCTGCCCCCGAAAGATGGCGGAGGTAAGAGTGCGAGACGTAGTCCCCCACCTAGAGGTGCCAGCAATTGTCGCATCCCTCGCCGAGGTGGAGAGAGGGTGCGACGCGAATGAAATGCGGGCGGGTGTCGTCCACTCGTCCTCGTCGGAACTAGGAACCCTGTAGGTCCGTCTCTCTATAGCGGCAGCGAGGAAGGTGGTGCGAGAAGGTAAGATCACCGTGGGATGGTTTACTCTCCCAATTGATCCGCTCAGGGCCAGAAGGCAGCAATGCTTTTGGTGCCTTGAATATGGTCATGTGGCTAATAAATGTACCGGTACAGACCGCAGCACGCTCTGCTACCGGTGCGAAAGCGCGGAAGGACATAAAGCCTCCGAGTGCTCGGCTGAGCCCAAGTGCCCACTGTGCGCGAGGCTGGGTTAGCCAAGCAGTCACCGGATGGGGGGTGCGCGATGCACCCCTCTTCCGAAAAAGAAATTCGGGACGGGGTAGAGGAGGACGCTACAGATCCCTCTTCCATCTTCTTTTAATGGTGAGGGCGGGAATGGGAGTGGGAATCTTCCTCTCTTCCCTCCGTCCACCGTGGATGGGACCACAGTCTCCACGCGGGGTAGGGATCTATCACCTGCCTCCGTGGAGATAATGGAAGTTTCCCCTGCGGGGGAAACAGAGAGCGATACTAGGGGAGCCAAGAGGCAACAGCCGGTGGTTTTCCTTGTGAGATTGGAAGCGCAGACGGCGCGTAGCACGGCTAAGTCCTCAATCCGCGAAAAAAAAGATAGCAGGAACCTTGGCCCCTGCTACTTCGGGGCTTAAAAAACCTGGACCTAAGAGTTCTAGGCTTGCTTAGGCGGACTTGGTCTCCGGACTCGGGGTGGAAGAGTGTAGACCCGGATCTGCACCCTAGGACCTGGTCCTTTTGGAAACTGCTTGGTCTTGGTGGGGCGCGCCTTATGGTATAACCCTCCTATCTTGCTTAGGAGAGCGGGAGTTGGAGACTCGTCCATTGCACACGCTCCCGAGTGGGATAAAAGAAAGGTAGCTGGAGGGAGCTATGGCCCTCTCTCCTGCTACAAAGAGGGTAATCTTCCGCAAAACTGCGGATAGAGTCTTTTTTTGTTTGAGGAACAATGGCCTCCGTTGTCTCCCCTTTGCCAGGTGACATGGCGGAGGCAGCAGAAACACCTCAACAACCTACGTCGGCGCCGGAGGACGAAGAACAGCGTTAATAATAACGCAGGAATAAAAAGACTATTTTAATCAAAGCGTTTGTTTGATTTTATAAGAGCGGGTATTGGATTGCATAAAAATATATTTAACCACTTTTGTATTTCTTACTCTATATTGACATATATATAGTTTTGTATACTTATAATACTTGTTTTGCGATCCTACTCGAGGTGCACAATGTCCATTGTGCGTTAGAATCAGAAGATTTTGATGTTTTTATTTTATGTTTGTTTTAGAGTAGCCCTATTAGAAGGGGCCATTCGCCAAACTGACATTTAGCAATGTCAGAAATAATTGTAAAGACTAACTTTTTAATTGTTGGCGGAACTTCTAGAATTGGCTTATTCACGTATTTTGAGCGTGGATACAAGTTTTGACTTACAATTCTGAAAAAGATAAAAGTTAGGTATTTCAAGTTAGATAATAATCTAAACCTAACTAACCTAAAAGTCAGCATGACTGCACCAATTTACTGATCACCCACTGGAGAATCATTCCTGAAAGAAAAAAAGACAATTAATTTAAGGAAANAAAGTTAATGTTGATACTTACCTGGTTCATTATCCCGAGGTCCGGGTTAGTCCGCTCACATCCGGGGGTCAGTACGACAGGCACCTGAAACAGAAAAGAAAGTTAGTAAAAATATCTAAGTAAGAATTGTCGATCAAACTTGTGTAGATTGTCGAACTCTCAAAATTAAGTTGATTGGTAAAGTACGAGCCACAATTAAAGAGGCTAGTTTTTGGGCACTTTTGGTTTAACACTGTTTTGACTTGAGCAACCCAGATTGTGGTTGACANTTCACGTGTGAGAGAGTAATAGGGTAGTTAAAATAGAAGGAAAATAAACAGGGAGTGTGAACGTAATGTTCACTCCGGGCATTCTAACCACGGTTCGGTGTATGACCTGGAAACCGGATAGCTCGGAAAGAAAGAATTAAAAAGGTTAAAATTGTTTCGAGATTTCGCGTACGCGTCAGTTTTGGACAAACAAAGCGATCAGGTGAATTTCGCTCACAATTGAAATTGAGTATACTAACCCATTGCGTGACGCGACGGTTAGATCATAGTCCATCTGGGGAAACATTCAATTGTTCGCGATACTTAACCTGTGTGACTAATTTTGGTTGAGGAAGGTTCCTGATAATTGCGGCCACAATTATAAGGTTAGTACTTACCTGAGGTCAAATCATCCGGGACTATCTCCATCTGAAAGGCGAAGAAATTAATTGTTGCGGATATTGCGTGTGCGGATAGATCTTTCATAGACGAAACAATCGTGCAAACGTTTTACCCGCAATTAAATTTCGCGATACTAACCTGTCGGGTGCCGTAACTCCGAAAAACTAACTCCAACTGAAATTAAGGTCAAAATTATAATTGTCAGCGATACTCTGCGTGCGTAGTAATCTGCGTGCGAGGAAACATCTCACCGAGTTTTGTTAACAAACAATTAAAGTGTTAGGGACTTACCTGTAGTGCAATGCCTCTTTCAGCAATGTCCTAACTCTGTAAGAAAAATCGGTTGTTGGAAATGTTGTGTGTGCGTGTAAGTTGTCACTGGTAAAGACACCTTGCTGAATTTTGGCCACAGTTAGGATGTTCAAAATTATATACCTAACCTTGAGGAATGTCTTGTTCGATGATGACTCCATCTGAAAAGAGAAAAGTTAAACGTAAGTAAGAGCAATTTTGGGAATAGACTTTTCTGAAAGAAATAGGACGTGAGTGATCAGAGTTATTTACGTTTAAATTTTCATCGAGTTTCTTAAGATTGACTAACTTTGGAGAAAATTATGATTGTTGCTTAAATTAGCCAGGAGCGTTTATTTATTATTAAATCAACGACTCCCATTGAAATTGTTTACTTCCAGAAGAGTCTACGCCTAAGAGAAAAGTGCGCATGCGCGAGCGTCTGGAGGGAGACCGAGCCTTTGCGGAGAGTCCGAGCGCGCCGAGTCAGTCAAACACGAACTCTCGAGTGAATCGGTCGTTGAGACACCGTGTCTCGCTCATCTACTAGTCACTCTCGAGCATCGCAATCGAGCGAGCATTAACAATCGGGGTGCTCTTTTATATTCAACACGCGTATTAGTTAACGTTTTAAAAAAAGTGTTTTGTATGCGCATAGCGCAGTATTACAATAAACTATTTTATGTACTGTGAAGTGACACTTTTTGTGTGTTCGTCACAAGGACATTTCCGGCCGGCACAGGAGACGGTGGGCTCGCGTCTTCCATTATTTAAGAGAGAGCAGCTCGTTAGGCCGCGTAGCGCAGGCGAATACGCTTGATGTTGCGAAGGCGCGGGGCGCCTATGTTATATTAAGCGAATATTTGGCGTACTAAAATGCGTATTAATTTGTTATTAATATTATTTTTAGCCTATCTTATATTGTTTAATTGCGTCATTATTTTGTGCAGTTATGCCGTACGAGCCGCTTGGCGGTTATTCAGTCGTGTATTTCAGCGCCGAGAAAGAGAGAAAGAGAGATTGATTGATTGATCTTTATTTAGCTTTCTCAGCTATTTTAAATACAGTTTTAACAAACATTTGCTATAACATATGTTTTTAACATTCTGGTAAATGATTCGAGTCTTTCTTCACTTTTTATTTCCGCTGGTAAGGCGTTGTACATTTTTATCCCCTCATAGAACATACTTTTTTGTGCGCTCTTTGTTTTTCTGAATTTTATTTTAATGTCTCCAATTTGCCTCGTTTCTCTTTCACTTTCTATTATTTCTAACCCATCTCTTAATGGTAACAAATTTCTTAAGATCTTAAAAATAAATGTACAAACATTATAATATAACCTTTGTTTTATAGACATAAACTGCAGTGCATCCCGCATACATTCTACTTTGGTATACCTATCACACTGTAATATTACTCTCATAGCCCGATTTTGTGCTATCTGCAACTGACTTAGTTGCGTTTCACCCATATCTAGTAATAGCGTTGCGCAATACTCAAAGTGCGGCGCTATGATTGTTTTATATATAATACATGTAGTATACGCTGAGATAAAGTTGCCTATTCTATTCAAGAAACTCGTTTTTTTAACTATTTTCTTTAGCATATAATCACAATGAGCTTTAAATCTTAGTTTGTCATCAATAATTATATCTAGATACTTCATTGTTTCTACACGCTCTATCCCAATACCGTCTAGGCATTTTAATGTAATATTACCTCTCAATTCTTTTCGTATACTTCTAACTATCATAAATTTCGTTTTTCCCGCATTCATTTTTAGCTTGTTTATATTCATCCACTGCTCGACTACATTAAATGCTGTATTCATTTTACTCTCTAAATCCATACTACTTTCTCCACTAACGTATATTAAGGTGTCATCAGCGAACATTTTTATACTGCATCCTTCTGGACAGACTTTGATTATACCATTTATATATACTATAAATAACAAAGGTCCCAATACTGATCCCTGTGGTACTCCATATTCTGTTGTTAGCAATCTAGACCACTTATGATTAAATCGCACTTGCTGTTTCCTATTGCTTAGATACGATGTAAGCCACTCTAAAACCACTCTTCTAATTCCATATTGATACAATTTCCCTAATAATCTTTCTCTGTCTATTGTCTCAAACGCTCTTTTAAGGTTCATGAAAATTACTCCCACCATTTGCCCCTCACTTACTACTAGTTTCCATTCGTCAATGACAGTTTGAATCGCTGTTTCGCACGAATACTTTTCTGAACCCCGACTGATGCTCTGTAATAATAGCATTACTTTCTAGATACATTTCAAGTTGTTCTTTTACTATTAATTCTAACACTTTCTCAAATACTGGTAATATTCTAATAGGTCTGTATTCACTCGCTTTTTTCGCTTTATCTATTTTTGGTATCGGCACTATCGTCAAAGTTTTCCATTCTTCCGGACAGTAACCAACTCTCAAAAAACTATTTATTACATTTGCAAACTCCTCTTTTATTACGCAGAAAGCTGCTCTTAATACATCACTAGTTATGCCCTCATCCGTACTTTTCTTTTTTGGTAAACTCATAACAATTTTTTCTAACTCTACCCCTATTATCTCGAAACTTTCCATACTTCCTTTGTTTTTGATAACATAAATAATTTTTTTATTTGTACCGCTGAATCTATCTACATTTATAGATTGAACTATATTATTAATATTCTTTACATAGTATAAATTAAACTTATCGGCTACATTCGGCTCATCAATATTATCTAAGATTTCAAAGTCTATACTTTTTACTATCTTTGTCCCCACTGGCTCACCTTTAATTATTTCNTTCAAGGTTTTTCACATAGTCGTAGAATTTTCCTTGTTGAGATCTATTTTCATAATACTCTCTTTTTTTATCTCTAATTAATTTTACACCTGTATTCCTTTCAGTTTTAAATTGTAACCAATTTTGTTCACTATTTTCATAAATCGCTTTCTTGTATGCTTTATCCCTTCTATCAGCTGCTCCTCTTATTTTATATGAGAACCATTTTTTCCCTTCCCACACTTTCGGAATTCTAAACTTTCTTATCGGCGCCACTACATCTAACGCTTCTACTATGCTGTCAACTAGCTTTGNCGCTCTCATACTGACATCTATATCTTGTTTGTTATGCAATTTATTTGCCACTAACCTGGTAAATTCACTTACATCAAATTCCTTAAAGTTTCTAGCGCTAAATTCTTTATAGGTAGTTTTACTTCTATTAGCATCAAATTTAACTTGAAGCCATGCGTGATCCGTAATTTTAGGTTCGTAAACTACCTGTACTTCTAAACTATCATTATTAGCAAAGATTAAATCAATAATTGTCTGACTGTCTTTCGTGATTCTTGTCGGTTTATTAACATATTGTTTCATACCTAAGCTCAGCATTGTCGTTTGCAGCTTCTTCGCATAAAAGGAATCTAACATAAAATCTATATTAAAGTCACCAATTACTATACATTCTTCTTTAATTGTTAACTCCTCTACTATATCTTCCAGAAATCTNATAAAGTCACCATGCGATGCGCTTGGTGAGTGATATACTACCATAATCACCTTTTTACACAA
>NW_018021348.1:41641-52071 GCF_002006095.1 Pseudomyrmex gracilis | reverse complement strand
ACGCGAGTTAAAACGATTCTACTCGCCCCGCCCGAATGTCGTCTTTTATCTTTCAACCAACTCACTAGTGATTGGCTGATTAGGAACACGCGACAATTTTCACGATCTCGAATAGATTATGAATTTGTTTTTATTATACATTTGTTTAATTATACATAAGAAAAGAAACGCTACATAGATAGTTTCGCTGAGGTTTGCCAAGTCGGCAAATTCTTGGATGAAAATTTGGGCGCCGTACAAAAAATACGTTGCCTAGCACAATAGGACGACTAACTCTGCTTTAATAGAAAAGGTTTGAAACAGCTGTTCAAAATGTCCAGAATATTAATCAAATTGCACGTCACGATAGAATAGAACAAATTATGCACAACAAAACAATTAATAACTTATTTGCGGATTGCAAGTGATAAAAATTTGGAAAAGTAAATACAAAAAGAATACAAAATAAGAAATATATAACTAGAAAAAAATAATAAGTTGAAGAGAGAGAGAGAATCCGAAAGTAAATGAACAAGTTATCAAAAGTGATGACCAAGAGTAAACCTTACTCGAATGTAAATTAAATTACGTGAAATAAATGCAACAAATCCAACGAATACGACACAAATCGTTAAACTACTACGCGATCTAAACTCGCAACTCTGCTAATTGAGAGTAAGGATATGCGCAAAACACAACGGACACGGCAGGAAGTGTCGATCGGACCCACAGACCTAATTAGACACGATAAGAAACGGACAAACAACGGATTTAATCGGACAACACTAAGCAACAAACATATGACAAGCCTGTTTTGACACAGTTTTAATCAGACATAAGTTAAAACGGACTTTTGACCATCTAATTTGGACACATTTGCAATCAAACAGTTTTAATCGGACACAATAAACAACGAAAACTTCTGACAGTGTGTACATTTGAGAAATAAATATTTTATCTGTATCATACTGTTGTATAAGGAATATTTTCGATTAGGTTATTAAAGTATCGTTTAAAATATAGATGTAGTTATATGCGGCGTTTCGTATATCAATATTTTTTATTAGTCTTTCTTGGCTCTGCTGAACTGACTAGGATCCGGTGCGGATGCCCGGTAAGCACATTGCGAACCGTCATAAGATAGCGTGTCCAAGGACGCGGAACGCGAGCGTAACAAGAACGACCGAAAAGATGCAATGATCAGCATTGCACTTTTCGGGTCCGGATGTCGCGTGTTCCTAATCAGCCAATCACTAGTGAGTTGGTTGAAAGATAAAAGACGACATTCGGGCGGGGCGAGTAGAATCGTTTTAACTCGCGTCGCCGCCGGAGATTCTGTTCGGCAGGGCGCCATTCGCCCTGAACTTGTTGTGAAGTCAACCAACAGCAATAAAATATTTATTGTTTTGTAAAGACAAGCCTTTTCAACTAAAGTAACTATACCAGTATCGGGACTAGTACTTATAACAGGACAAGTCTCTAAAATTTAATTATTATTAGATTAAATTTGTAAGATATTATAAGAAAAAAATACTTTTCACGTAATGTTTATACTTTGTAGAAATAATAAAAATAAGGATAGTATTTATCAAAACTGTAACTCATAAAAACATTTTTTTATTATGTATCTCAGTTAGAAATAAGCTAAATCGTATTTCTTAATGAAACGCTTAAGAAATCAGTTGTGTGATTAAGAAGTATATATTACAGTATATATTTAAATTTACGAAGTAATTGCTATTATTTGTTTTTATTTAATACATTCCTTAAGGATATAATAATATTAAAAATTGCTTAAATACCGTTTATTTGTTAAAAATCATGCGTCCTGTTATTAGTACACTTTAATATCAAAATGTCCCAGAAGCAGGACGACTTGTTCCGATTTCGGTCAACTATCTACACGAGACCGATAGCAAAACAAGTAAATGATTTGAAGTTTGAACACTTGATATTAACAATTTACACTACTTAAAAAAGGTAAGTATTTGTAATTTAATTTCTTGTAATAATAGTTTAAATAATAAATTCAAAACCTAAAAAATAAATATGTTATTTGAAGAAACTAAATCTTAACCTTCAAATTTTTTAACAAACATGTGCCTTTAATGTTTTGTTTATGTTATATTTATATTTTGTTTATACATTTTTTTTAAGTTTCTACCAAAGCTTAAGTAATTTATCCTTAAAAATACAAACTTATGACTAAATTATTAATATACAAATTTATATTTAATAATATAATTAATAATATAGATGTATATTTACTTAATATTAATAGAAAAAACTATAAAGAAATAATATGCAATGTTTCATTTTTTACAAAAATATGTTTTGATAATATATTTAGATATAAGTCTTAAAACATAATGTATTTTCACAATAAAAACATTTTCAAGGTATATCTTTTCTTCTTCATTTATTTATTAATTTTTATTTTTTGTAATATTTTCTTTTTTTACTTTAATTAAAGCAAAACCTTTATTCTTATCATTAGTAACAATTCTGTCCTGAAACTGGTACTTTCAAAATAGGACACTAGTACAACCGATTTTGGTTGTGCTGATACTGATACATTTGCTTAACCTTTTTTTGGTGAAAAGTTTTATTAAATAGTGATTAAAATTACTTTCTTAAAATTATTTTTATGAGATAATTGCCATATCTTTTAAGACAAATGATTGTTTTACAAATTTCTTTTACTACATTTAAGCAATTTTGAATTAATGGTTTAACCTTCCCTAAGCGTCCTAATACTAGTACACACACACACACACACACACACACACACACACACACAGTTACCTTATATAATACTTCAATTTCCCTGTTCTGACGGCGATCCTCGGTACCCACGGGATAACACTCTACTATCAAAAAATTAATGAAAAATATACGCGCAAAGAAGAAGCCTTTTTATTACTGTTACAAATAAAGTCTTATTATTCTCGCGGATCTCTTTAACGGCTCCCCTGCAAGATGAAATATATCATTGTATTCTTTGCATATCTGGAATAAAACTTTTCTTTCTTCTTTATTAAAATACTTTACTCGCAACGTCTTATTTTTTTACGACGCATTATTTTACTCGGTTCTACGCTTACACTTGTTACCTCACTTTTTATCTCGCTTTCTGCATCTACGTGTAATATGCAATTCTAAAAGAAAGACGCTTTTTTCTTCTGTAAGTTTGCGCGGTTTTTAATATCTATAATTTAAAATAATAACAGCGCACCTGCAAAATTCTAAAAGTTTATATTGTTACGTCCTGGGGACTCCACGGGCCCCTTTTTCTTGCAACGCGGCGCGTCAACGTAGAACAAATTTCCCTTTTAGTAAACAATAAAAAGCAATAAATAATCCGAGCAGACCTTCTATCGTTTGGAGACTTGGACTTCAGACGATAGAAGAGCAAACGGAAACCACATCGGCGCCCGAAAAGATAAATCGCGCCTAGCAATAACCCGAAATTTTACGATAACGAGCAAGAAAACTTATTGTTTAAACATCCTAAACAAACCCGGATATCTCCGGGCCAGGAAGAACACCGCTCATAAAAATTAGAGCAGTCGGAGCAAATAGAACTCCGACGCCACGAATAATCCACAAAACTTTATTATAAACAAATAGCAAAGGGTCTAGGTGGCATGATCGAAGACCAACACTCTCCCTTTTCCCTTCTCCGGAAAATCGGACGAGCCGACCGAGCCGAGAGATCGTCGCCGATTGGCGATCTCACGAAGTTTACCCGACCACTAACTAACAAATAGGAACTAGCGAAGCTCGACTGAGTTTTCCGATTGAGAGAGTCCGCTTACTCAAAATTGTATATAAGCCGAGACTCTCGGGATCGGAGTCAGATAGAGCCGCAAATTTTAGAAGTACTACAGCGAGTGAGTGAGTGACAGTGAGTGCAGAAAGTGAGATCCCAGAGTGAACTACCGTGCCGCAACGGCCCAGAACCTTTTATTAATCAACATCACTGGTCCGCAGCAAATAGTAAGTCCACATTGTAATTATTTTCATTTGGAGGTTCCACTGTTCGCGAGCTTAACTCCCGATTTCGCGACTAATTTTCGGAGAAACCGATAGAACAATTACTTGCTAACTGGAGACAAGTATCCAGATAAGCAAGCAACCAGAATAAACACGCTCCCAATCTTGTTTTTCGGAAGAGCTACTCGCGGTGCATAGCTGTTTCGAGTGGCATTTGAATTTTTCGAAAGAGCTACTCACGGTGCATAGCCGTCTCGGGTGGCGTTCGAATTATTTTTTTTCTTCCCTAAATCACGGAAACAAACAAAACCCGCTTATCTCCGAATATCAGTCGTAGAATCATGACACATTCAAATTTATTCCTATCATTAAATCTATCGGAACCTAAGAAATGAAACAAAACCGAATTTGTCAACTGACATAAGGAAATACATTTCTAAGATGATCTAAGTTGCGTAAACATGGGTTAAAGAGGCTGGCTGCACTAAACAACTCGTATTCCCCCTCTCTTTCACACTTGCACCCTAGCTTATAGATTACTTTGTACGAAACGATGATGCGCTCCGTTATTGTATTAGTTTCAACACACCTGTATGTTAGTAATTTGCTAAGATTTCGATTTGTCTTTTTTTTTTTATAAATATAACTTACTTTATAATGTGTGGAATCAAACTAAAGAGTTATTCTTTGTTATCCTTCTCTCCGTACAACCCACTCTCATTTCCTCGTTAAAATCGCTAGGTCCCGTCCTTGGTAAATGAGACTTGCGTCTCAGATCTAAGAAAGGACCAACGAGCGAGTGTTCGCTAGACAGAGTAAGATCGGCGTACGCCGTTGACCTGTCGACGAATATAAACAAATTCGCTCGACTCTCTCACAGCGGGACTTCCGTGTCCACTGTAAAGAGAGATATGGAAAACGATGCGTTTACTGTTGCGTTTCACCACAGCCCGACCGTATCCATGGGCCAAGACGTAACAATATAAAATGGCAAGAAAATAATATACTATACTTGTAACTATGACAAAATATTCTATATAATATTCTTACATAAGAAATTATTTAATATTAAAATAAATTAACATTAAAAAAATTTAATTTAATATTCTTATATAAAAAATAAGTTTGCCTTTTGGTTTTGTAAAGGAGCCGCTTTTCCTGCAACTTGTCCGGCCTTTTGTCTGCCGGACAGCTTGGTCGTACCAGGACTTAGGTGAGGAGAAGGAAAAGATTGCGACACGCTCGGGTTTAATTTAATATAAACTTGCTTGATATATTTAGTTTTTACTTATTATAAACGGTATTTATCTCACTCGACATATTTTACTCATTCGAAAGCCACGGAGTGTTACAAGTGTACGTACACGGTATCTTATTAACTCATACGGTATTACAAATTGAAACACAGTATTTTCAATCGATATTTTGCACGCAGAAATAAATTGTGATTGCACGTACATTCTAAAAAAGGGGTTAAATTGGGAGCGGGTACACGGTGGGGTAATTTATTTTATACCGCGGAGTGAACGCGAATACATACAACGACGGAGTAAGACTTGAGTGACACTGCTTGTTGGCGCGGTGCGTGCAAAATGCGGCCGGCAGGCCTGTAGGGGTATAGATTGAGTCAGCACCTCGCCCCCGGTACTGACTGAGTCATCGCTTCAGCCGGCGAAGAGAGGAAGAGACCGTAGATAGTAGAAAAAAATCAAGACGCTACGTTGAAAGATATTGTAATCGAGCTCGAATCTCACCTGAATATCTCAGCGAACATGAAAACTTTAGAAAATCCGTCTACTGTGCTTACTTCGACGTCTAACGCTGTTTGTGTCAAACCAAAAATCAGAAAACGTCAATCTTTAATTCATTCGAAGCAGAAGGAGGACGTGACAAATTTATCTAAACAACCGTCGTCTCTTAAGTGCAACGGATGCGGTGGTCCACACTTACGTTCAAAATGCTCTTTCCTTTGACGCCACATGTTATAAATGTTCTAAGATAGGTTATATCGCTAAAGTGTGTCGCTCGTTTGACCGTGTTGATCATTTGACTACCGAAAACTCGATTAGGACAATTTGGATAAGCTTCAGATTCAGTCGAGTACTTCGGGTAACAAACATCGATGAGTCTACATTTTTGCTTCATTACTTGGTAAAATTGTTCAAGTTCAGTATGACAGCTGTTCGGATGTCACAATTATCGGCAAAGACACATGGCTATGTCTTGGAAGTCCGACTTCACGAGCTAGCAAAACTATAGAACATGCTGGCGGCAACTCGTTGAAGACCAGTGGATGTTTCTCGGGCAAGTTACGCGCTGCCGGTCACAAGGGCATTGTAACTTTTGATGTTGTTTCACGTGACGGCCTTAATCTGTTCGACCTAAACGCCATCGACAAACTTGATCTCTGGTCCATGTCTTTTGGAAGATGTCGCGAACTGCTTACAGACGAGATAGAACAATGTTCGACCTTCAAAGCCAACAAGCTTGCTTCATCCGGTGAATCTCTTACTTTGTCCATTTCTCTCAAAAAATTTCTTTCGCTGTTGCCCGTTTTCCGAAGCTTTTTTCCGCTGGTTTTGGACGGTGCAAAGATTTCCAAGCAAAATTCATTCTGATGGAGAATTCTCCCTGTTCAATCTTTTTGTCGTCAGATTCCTTACGCCATGGAAAAACCTTTCAAGGAAGAGTTTCTGCGTCTCGAGTCTCTCAACATAATCAAACGTGTCCACCTGTCAAATTGGAGTACACCGATTGTCATCGTCAAGAAACCTGATGGAAAGATCCGTTTGTGTGCAGACTATTCCACGAGAGTTAATCGAGCCCTATGCGATAACACGTATCCTCTCCCAAACGTCGATTACATATTAACCAAACTAAGCGGAAATAAGTGCATTAGTGTCTTAGACCTTAGTGAAGCTTTTTTACAAATCGAAGTCGCTGAGGACCAACGTGATATCACTACTATTACAACCCCGAAAGGTTTCTTTAGATTTAGACGTCTCCCGTTTGGCATTAAAACAGCTCCAGCCATCTTCCAGCAAGCTATGAATTTTACTCCCTCTGGTTTAGAAGGTGTCTATGCTTATATCGACGATGTTATTGTGGCAGGTTTTACCCGTCAAGAACACGATTTTTGTCTTCTTTTAACCTTTAAACGTCTTGAAGAAAAAGGATGGAAGTTGAGACTTGACAAATGCCGATTTGCTCTTCAAGAAATAAAATATCTTGGTCTTATTGTCAACGGTTCCGGCGTCTCTGCTGACCCCAAGGCAACTCATGCAATCGCGAACATGCCCTATCCGACCTGCGTCTCAGAAGTTCAGACTCTTCTGAGAATGATAAACCATCATGATAAGTTTATTCCTCATCTTCATTAAATTAAAAAACCTCTTGAGAATTTTACAAGGAAGAACCAACCTTGGATTTGAAACTCACAGCATGCCTCGGCAATTCAACGCATCAAAGAAATCTCTCTCAGTCTTCTGCTTTTAGATCACTTTGATCCCGCGAAGACACTTACCGTTGCAGCAGATGCTTGCTCTTCTGGTATCGGTAGTGTATTGCTTCAGCGAGATTCTAACGGACGTGAACGCGCCGTGTATCACATGTCTCAAAGCCTCACCGATTCTCAACGCAACTATTTCCAACTGGAAAAAGAGGCTCTTGATCTTATTACTGCTGTGGAACATTTCTATAAGTTTCTGTGAGTCAAAAAGTTTATTTTGCAGACCGACCATAAATCTCTTGTTGCACTCTTTCAAACTGATAACACCAAAGGTTTAAAACCGACAACAACTGCACGCCTGAAGCGATGGGCCATAAGGCTTTTAGGTTATAACTTCAATATTGAATACGTCCGTACACAAGATTTCGGTCAAGCTGACGCCTTATCTCGGCTCATACAGAAATTCCGTCAAGACAACCTTGAAGAACTTCAAGTCTCCTGCATCCGCTTGGTGGAAAACGAAATTCATCTAATCAGAGATTTCTCTATTGACAAATTCGGAAAGGACCTTCGTTTAAAACTTAAATCTGCCACTCTTGCAGATCCAGATCTCTCAGCTGGTATAGAGGCTATTAGGATTGGTAAAACTCCCTCTTCTGACTCTCCAGTAGTGAAACTCTACTCGAAACGTCTTGATCACTTATCCATCATCGACGATACACTTCTCCTTAGAGACAGAATTGTCATACCACAGAGCATGCAATCCAGCATTCTGACTTTGCTTCACAATGGTCATCCTGGCATCAGAAGAATGAAGCAGCTCGCTCGCAAATATGTCTACTGGCCAAAACTTTCTGAGGACATCGAGCGTCTTGTAAAGCAATGTAACTCCTGCGCTCTGACTCGGAAACTACCCGTGAAAGTACCTATTAGTTCTTGGCCGGTTCCCTCAAGGCCTCTTGAACGTCTTCATCTAGTCTATGCGGGTCCGATTGACGGGCAATATCTTTTAATATTTGTCGACGACTTCTTAAAATTTATCGACGTTGCGATAACTTCCACAATTTTGGCCTCTGGCACAGTCGAACTTTGTCGCGAAGTATTCTCTAGACATGGACCTCTCGAAATTCTTGTTACAGATCATGGAACACAATTCACCGCAGATATTTTCTCCAACTTCTGCAAAGACATGCATGTCACTTACATTTTGTCTGCCGTCAATCATCCTCAATCAAACGGTCAAGCAGAAAGAATGGTCGACACTGTTAAAAGAGTCATCGCAAAAAATCCGATTAACTGGAAGAAAAAACTCCAAGATTTTCCGTACAGCTACAGATATACCCCTAACAGCTTAGTTCCAGAAGACAAATCCCCAGCCGAAATATTTTTTGGTAGACGCATTGTTTCTCCTTTCTCCAAGTTGTTCCCAATTCTTTCAAAAACACTCCGGTTTCGAAAGATACCTTTTACAAACAACGAGATATGCTACAACAATTTTCAAATCATCATGGTGCACGTCAGAGAACTCTCCAACCCGAAGATCGTGTCGTCGTAGCCTTTCAGAACAAACGCGAACTAGGCTACGTCAAAAAAATCTTATCTATTTCTCGCTATCTTGTCTTTTTAGACAACGGCAAAACGATCGAGCGCCATATCAACCACGTTTGGAAAGGGGGAAGTATTCCGGCGACTCCTGCTTCCGCAAGTTTGCAGGCGTCTCCTGCCTCCACAATTTCGGATGACTGGATCTTCTGAATGCAACCCAGAACGGAACTCAAACGAGCCTCGACCCTCTTCCCTCAATCCAACGTACGGTGAGTAAGAAAACCAATCAGAGGCAGGCCTTCCTGAATCCGTACCCGAACCCGTACTTGTTCTCGAACCCGTTCCAGAACCAGAAGTCGACGAAACCCCGGTCAGACCTGTCCGCCAAAGAATCCTTCCTCGAAGATTGATTCTAGATCCGAGAGCCAAGTCCGGTAAATATGCCGAATAAGGGAGCAGCTTTCTACAGCCCTGAGTTTGACATATGTTGTCAGGTCATTGCCCTGAGTGACTTTCTGAAGGTTTCATGTAATGCTCTCTGTTTGTTAAGTAGTTGTTAACAAAAATGTGTGAAACGGTTTATTGCAATTATCTCGGCAAGTAATCACGTTAGGAAAAAATTGTATAAACAAAAAATGTAGGAAATTTGATGTTCTATAAAAAAGGTTATTATGTTCATTTACCTAACTTCAACCGTTTTCATGTTAAAACGCAAAAAAACTAAAATTGTGGAAATTTTTCGAGGGGGAATGCAGAAAAAAGAAGTTAGGTTAGGGTTAGGTTAGGTTTTTAAGGGGGGGTGCAGGGGGGGCACAGCCCCCCCCTGCCTACAACTTATTACATCAACATGTATCTTGTTTTTTGTACGCAGTAAACAATTTGTATAACTTTGAACTTGACATATTATATCAACATACATCTTTGTTTTCATGTTGTTGTCGACTATCGTGTGCGGCTTAGTCCGTGTTAGTCAGTAGTTTAGTTAACTTCAACGTGTTAAAGCATATCTGTTTAACATGCATTTCCATGAGTTTCTTCATCTTACACACGAATGGGACCGCTTGTGGGATTTCTTGTGCGAGAAAAAAGTTGTACGCAGTGAAGTAATATGTCCACGATGTCAACATTCACTGCGTTTAGCTAGTAGTGCTGACAATCACATATTTCACTGCAGAAATTCATATTATAAATTGAAAAATCGCAAACGGCATCGAACCGTATGCAATTTTAAAATCAGCGCGTTACATGGAACGTGGTTCGAAAAAGCACATTTAAGTTTAGCAAAGATTTGCTAATTTATTGCATATTTTTTGATGATGCCACCACCACGACAAGCATTTCTAATAAATGAATTAGAAATAAATGATCATACTGTCGTCGATTGGACAAATTTTTGTCGAGAGGTGAGAAACCTGTTAAAATAAAATGTTTCGTAAATTTGCTTATTAAGAGCGATCTAAGT
>NW_018021348.1:29851-40641 GCF_002006095.1 Pseudomyrmex gracilis | reverse complement strand
TGCAATAAACCGTTTCACACATTTTTGTTAACAACTACTTAACAAACAGAGAGCATTACATGAAACCTTCAGAAAGTCACTCAGGGCAATGACCTTGACAACATATGTCAATACCAAGCTTGTCAGAAGCTGCTCCCCTATTCGGCATATTTACCCCAAGTCCTACTCCTAAAGCCAACCTATCAAGAGGAAAGATGTTAGGGCATAATCCAACAAAGTTGTTTATGATCTATATTCGAGAGTTTTCTGCGTGTCTCTCGAAAGAAACGACACGGCCCCTGGTTACGACTTGTTTTAGCACCGAGTCAGGGTGTCTTTGTGAGTCTTTCTCGACCGTGCCTAAACATCACAGATCCCTTTAAGCTTATTTTAAAAATTTCATAAAATAGTGTGATAATGCAACATTTCAAATGCTTATTTTTTTTATTCCTTATTTTAACGCTTATAGATCTTCCTTTTCGTAAATGATCAATAAAAAAAGATATTACCTTCTCTTGAAGAGTCGCAGCTTCAGCACGTGCTCTCTCGTTGTCAGCTTGCGTAACCCTGAGTTCGGCCTGGGCTCTTCTTAATTCGGCAGCTGCTTTGTCAGCTCGTTCTTGTAAGCGCTCCACTTCTTGCGACGAGTTCAACGTGCTTCTGCCATATGTTTGCGACCGTTCGATATCATGTCGTAACCTTTCATTTTCTAGCTCCAGTCTAGCAAGTCGCTGCTTTGCCGCTTCCCAATCGGCACCACTACGTCCAACTTCCGACGCGGCCTTGTCCAGTTCGGCTTTACTTTTACCAAGTTCAGATTGCGAACTTTCAAGCTTTGCTTCCAGCCTGTCTTTCTCCGCTTGAGCTCGCTCTAACCGCGCACCCAATTTCTCTACCTGCCAATCGTTTATCATAATAACTATACAGTTTATCATACTTTAAGTAAATTTTCTTATAGACAGCACGCATTTTTATTTATTACTTTTACTTTTTTTAATTACTTTTAATCACATAATTTAAAAAAAAAACTAATTTAAAGTACAAAACAATATATAAAAAGACTGAGTATAAGTGAATAGAAAACATGCCATTTTTGAGCGGCCCGTAACTAAGAGCACTTATGAATTAATTTTAATCTTCCGCGAACATCATTTGTCGTGGACGTACAGTAACTATAAGAAAAAAGTGTTTCTTTGGGCAAAAATAATCACATTCTCTATTCCATTTGCATAAATTTTGAGACACTATATAAATCTTGAAAGCTTTCTCACCTCGGACTCCAAAGTGTGTATCTTCATTTTATATTCAGCGATTTCTCTTTCGTGCAGTTCCCTCTCCTCTTGTTTTTCCTGCTCGGCTCGATCCCTTTGCTCGCGTAATTGTGCCATTTGCTTTTCCTTATCCCCGATTGCTTCTTCAAGGCTGCTAAGTGCACCCTCACTGCTACAATGATGTGCCTGCATTGCAGTCAGTCTGGCTCTGGCCATGTCAACTTGATTATCCTTTTCTTTCAGTAAGTCTTCTAAATTCTCGATCTGAAGTTAACAGTTTTAACAAGATTCTCGATTATGAGATCACAAGATAAACAATGATAGTTTATTGATCAGATATTGTGTGTCAGTACGATAAAGAATAAATTAAATTTCATTTATATATAAGCTATTTTCTATTTTCAATAATTGAGTATTTCTCAAAAAAAGAAAAATTATGAACAAGCCAAAGTATAATGATACATTGAGTCAATCTGAACAAAATAATCATTTGTCATTTTGAAAAATTTCGTATTATTAAGTATGTAATTAATACATGTGACATAATGAGCGTGGAAAGCTATGGTTCAAACTCTGTGTAAAAGTTTCAGTTGAAACTTAGCTGATTGCAAGAAGCTGTGTCATATGCCGCTTGCATGTTTACTCGCTTATTGCTTTTTCTGGTTAAGAGATTGCATGAAAGAAGTCATTTTTCCTTACAACTTAAAAGTATATATGCCAAAATAGATAAATCCTCGTTTTCCTTATTAGATTTTTTTTCTTAATTACTCAATAAATATTGCAAATTTTGCAAAACAACAAATGACATTTCTATTCAGAATACCTCAATCTAACTTCACATTTTAGCTTGGTCAAAATTTTTCGGATATCCTGTATAATAGAACATTTAAATACGTATATAATAGAATATTATGACGTTGCAGAGCGTCTGCACGTACATTCATTCTCCTGTCGTCTTGCTGGAACGTCGCTGGAAGATTTTTAAAAATCGCATCAGGAGCCCACCATTCCTCCAAAACTAAATTAGATTTAAGAATTTAGTTCAAATTCTTTTTTTTTTGTTCTTTTTTGTTATATGTAACATGTATGTATTATAACCCCCGAATGAGTTCCCACTGTGCAGTAGCTCTGAAATGGAATCTCGCAGCCCACGGAGCGCGTGGTACGCATGTGGTCTGACCGTCTTGCAGTAATTAAACGGAACAAGATTTTGTTCCCAAAGTGTGCTGGTGATGATGCGGCCGGGCATTGATCGTCAGTCTCTGCTGGCAAATCTGCTCGGTTTAGCATCGCCACAATCAATGTAATCTGACGGGACATACATGACGGGACAACATTGACCACAATAGGGAAGCATCCGGTGTCTTTGTGTACTCCGGGCTTTTGCGCCGGAGCGAGTAATGGGGCTAAGTGGGTGTGTTTCGTTTGACCACAGTATAATTTGATACCAAATTATTGGATACAGATTTATTCGACACAAAATTATCCGATACCATACGATTTGACACCAACTTATTCCACACCAAATTATTCGATACGATTTGACATTATTAGACAGAGTACAAGTGACAAGCAATAAGCATCGTGACAGTAAATGATAGTAGTAACACAAGGTTAAATTAGGTTAGATTAGGTTAGGCGACATGACGCCCGCTGCTCGGAGGAGTTTGACTCGAGGGAGTTTGAACCCACCACCTTGACGTGGTCCCCGAGCTTGAGTGGGGCAATGATTGGAAAAGCTGTGCCGGCGGTAACTCCGGTTCCTGGCAGGGTCTCCTATGCCGGATTGGTCTTCCATAAACCTTCAGACTAAGTGTGGGTTAACGGGCGTGCGGGCTTGTTACCCCTATGAAGGAGCCGCACTAAAGGAAAGTATACCCTGACAGAAAACCCGGGCAGATCGGGCTTGTAGCCTGGTTACGGCAACCGGCCTAGGTCAGGTTCAAGACCGATATAAAAGCGCTTCTTGGTAACCATAGAAATGAGCACTAAGAACAGCCAGAACTTACTGGAACAGGTCGATCGGATGGCCAGTTCCCGGCGCAAGGGAGCTAGTGTCCCGGGTGCCCCCGCGTCGTCATCCAACGACGGGCGGGTGAAAAAGTGCACCGCAGGCTCTTTCACCTATGATGATTTCACCTATTATGCGTTTGCAAAGACCAGTCCCGAGGTGGGGCTGCGTATGAGAAGAAGGTGCAACCCCCAAGTGGTGTTGCGGCGACTTGACTCATCGGAGTCACTTTCGTCGATGGGCTCTGTGTTCTCCACGGAGTCATTAGAAGCTTCCTTTCCGGGAAACGATATGGAGGTGGTGTACTCCGGAGATGAGGCCGTTGAGCGTCCTTCCTCCAATAAGGAAGGACTTGCCTGGGCTGCGGCCCGCGCAGCAAAGAAGGATGGACGCAGTCGCCCTCCAACACACGGCAAATACATTGGTCTTGGGAGGGTCCGCGAGGCCTTGCGCACGGCACGCCTGGCCCAGAAGCGACAGGCAGCGGAGGCTGCGAGGGCGCCTCCCAAAAAACACTCTGCCACGGGGTCGGAATCGAAGCGCACCTCTGATGATGCGTCCGTTTGTGGCCTCAGACGGCCATGTGTCCGTGTAGGCGGAAGCAATGTCGAGCGGGAGTGCGAGACTTGCTCCACTGTTGACCACATCGACCTTATTTATAAGGCCGTTGGGATCTGCGACAAAGTAGCGATCCGTGCCAAGAGGCTCAAGGGCACGGATGTCAAGACTCTCAGGGAGGCAGGTCGGGACGACCGTAGAGTGGCGGACACGCTCTATTGCCGTCTCAAAGATAATCTTGCGGCAAGGACGGCTCCAGTCCTCCCGCAAGTATACAAAAAGAATGAGGAGCTACGACTCGAGGTCAGGCTCCTCAAAGAGGAGGTGGCTGCCTTGCAGGCCAAGGTGCGTATGCTCCCTCCTCTCCCTCCTGTGGCGGCGTCGGTGAGGGTGCCTGACGATCTTCTCGAGAAGATTGGCGCCCTCCTCGACGCCAAATTCGCCGCGTTTGTTCCCCCTGCCTCGGCGGCGGGACGGGCGAGTGTAGGAGATTCGCGCACTTGCAAGGGGGCGGGTGCGCGATTGCGCTCGGTCTCCGGACGGCCACGGTCGACGTTCGCCCGTCGGCTGCTCTGTCTTCCCGAACGCCCAAGAAGGTAGTGGACCCGGGCCCGTCGATCTTGTCAAGGGCGGCGGACACGTGGTCCACAGTGGTCGGCCGCAAAGCCAAAAAGAAGGCGACAGGTACGTCTGGGGCCTTGGTCCTTACTGCCCGACCTACTTCTGGGGATCTTCCCTCAGAAGGACAGCCTCAGAAGGCGACAAAGAAGAAGCGGCGGGTTCGGTTCCGGGCTCCCACGACTGCCGCTATTGTGGTGGCTCGGGATCCGACTGCTTTGATCGACCTCGCTGAGGCCGTGAAGAGGTGTCGGCTGGCGATACCTCTTGAACCTCTAGGGATCCAGGAGGTTTGTCCACGCCAAACAATGACCGGGGACTTGATGATTCAGGTCCGGACATGGCAGCCAAGGCCGATGCCTTGGCTGCAAAAATAGAAGGAGTCCTCGCGGGGACAGGAGGAAAGGTCCGTTGCCCCTCGCGTTTCGGGAATATCCAAGTGCGGGGTATAGACGGCACAGTCTCCCGCGGGAAAGTGATGGCGGCGTTCGCTTTGGCGGTTGGGTGTCCGGAGAGAGAAATCCGCCTGGGAAAATTTCGGGCTCTTCCTTCCGGACCTAGGACGGCTTGGGTCCAGTGCTCAATTTCGGCGGCCAAGCGGCTGGTCGCCGTCGGAAACGTTTAGATGGGATGGATGATGGCGCAAATAGAAGCGCTAAAAGCCCGCCCCCTTTGGTGCTACCGCTGCCTGCGCGCGGGGCATGTGAGGCAGTTTTGCCCCGTCTCCGAGAAGGACCGCTCGGGAGTCTGCTTCCAATGCGGTCTGGGGGGACATGTCCTGCGGCAGTGTACGACAGCGGAGCCGCGGTGTCTGGTATGTGTGGATCTGGGCCGAAAAGCCCGCCATGTGTTGGGGGGCCTTTGTGCCAACCCCCGAGTCGGCGGTTTAGCGACGACGTTTGCGAGGCCGTCGCAGATGGCGCAAGGTGTCGCCGGGCAGGAGAAGAGGCGGTTGATTGGGGTGCTTCCTCCTGAGGGAGAGGCCCCTGGTTCGGCCGAGGAGAGGATGGAGACTGAATCCTTTGGGGATTTGTCCACTACATTCTCTCCAGCTACCTTTCCGTTGTTGAAGGGTGGGGCTCCGGCTTCCTCCAGTTCCGGGGGACCTGGTCCTTCCGGTTCTAAGAAGCCGACCCCGGCCTTGGCGGTGTCATCGTCGGTGCCCAAGGTGGCACCCACCGGGTCAAAGAAGGTTCAGGCGGGACTAGCCTTAGCTGCCCTTTTGGGGCACACGGGGCACAAAAAGGCGAAGCCTGGTCCCCGTTGCTCCAAGCCCTAGTTAGGGCTTGGTTCGGCGGTGACTAGGCGGTGTGTGGGAGGAAGGCCTCCCTCGAATCGAGGGAGGTCAACATTATTATGTAAGGGGGCAAGTCCGCTTTGGCGTTTGATTTGGGGCCAAGAGGGGTTTAACCCCCTCATTGCACTCGGCCCGCAGACGACAGAGAGATCAGGGCCTTCTCCCTTTGTCGTGGAGAAAATTGCTTCTCATTCCAAGGAGTAGGGCCCAGTTAGGCCCCCAGCCTACCGGCGTCATCCCGGATTGTTCTGCCTTAGGGGTTCCGGGGTGCGCCTCAATGGGTAGAAGACGGCCGTCCCAGGGGTTTTAATGGGTATACCCCGCCAGGGTGAGCTCTGGTAGGAGGAGTCCCGCACTACCCCATCCCATCTTGGGGTGGGGTGTGCGTAATGCATTCCCCCTGGGGTTAAAAAAAAAGATTAGGTTAGGGTAAGTTCTTGGGAGTGGCACACCACCTTGACGTGGTTCCCGAGCTTGTGTGCTGTGATGATCTGAAAGGCTATGCCGGTGGGAACTTCGGTTCCTGGTAGGGTCTCCCTTGCCGGACAGGTTCTTAGTGAGCAGCCAGACTAAGAGTGTGCCTAAAAGAAGGAACACCCTGATTTCAAACCCGGGCAGATCAGGCTCCTCAGGCATGGGTTTCCGATTTAGGAGAGGCAACTCCGATATAAAACCACTCTTTTATTTTTTTTATGGGTATGGACGACAAAAGGATTAGTAGTTTACCGGACCGGGGAGGTCGGATCCTCAGGTATCGGCACAAGGCTGATATCGTCCTGGCCAGCCTCGAGTCGTCATCCAACGACGGGCTTGACGTCTTCTGCATTGCAGGGGAGACGTCAAATAATGCGCTTGTGAAAGCCTGTGACCTACAGTCACAAACAATAGAGATGGGGAACTGTCCCATGCACCAAAAGAGCGCAAACAGTCCATTTCCACTCAGCCAATGACCGGTTGACCTGTGAGGTAAACGCTATGCGGAACGAGGTGGCGGCTTTTCGCGCTGCCCGCGACTCTGCGGAGTCAAAGGTTGCGCGGGTCAAGCGCGAAAACAAGACGCTCAAGAGCGAAGTGGCGGCCATGCAGAAAGACCTCGAAGCCCTCCGTCGTGAACTGCAGGTTTTTCGATCTGCCGGTGTCAGTGAGCGGTTCGCTCGGGTGCGCCACCGGAGTCTCCCGCACTATGCTCACCGCGACTCCCCTCGGAAAGGGGAAAAGAAGACCCATCTGGACCGTTTCCGTCTCCGGTGCCAGAAAACGGGCATTCGGAGGTGCCCGTTACACCTCGCGAACCCCCATGTTTGCTGGGAGGTAAGGATAACAACTCGAGGTCTCTCAGGGACATGGAGAGTTGCGTGATGAAAGCTGTCAGAAACCAACTATCAACCTTCTAGGAGCAGCTCTATTACCGACTCTCTCGTCCATTACTGGGATCCAGCGGGGTGGGTGGTCTTATGGCCGTCAACTGAGGGAAGAACAAGGAGGACACTGCGGAGAAAGCGGAGGCGGGAAACAAATCCCCCGTTGCGAGTGACCCTCCTCGAATAATAAAAGCTCTTCTTTTTCCAAAAGGAAAAAGAAGAGGAGGAAGAAGAAGAAGGCTACAAGAGACCCGCTGGAGACACCAGCAAAACTCGTGCTTTGGTGCCAAACCAATTGGGTCCACCTAGCTACCTCCGCAAACAACCGCCTCCTCCAGCCCCACAAAATGAGCCTCGGTTTCAAGTAGTGGAAAGGAAGCAGAGAAGGAAGGAAACGCGGGGCCCTTCAGTCTCAACACCCGCTACCTCTTCTGCGGGTAGGGGCAAGTCGATTGCCCCCGAGATCAAGCCGGGACAGCACCCTGTTTAACAGAAGATAGGCAAACCCCCTCGGTCTGCGGCCATCACGTTGACTTCCCTCACTGGTTCTAACGCGAGTGTGGGGGAGGTGTTGGCCAATATGAAAAAGACCAAAAAATTATCGGACTTCGGCATTACCGAAGTCCGGCCAAAGAGGGATATCACCGGAGAGCTCATTATTGAAATTCCCGGAGAAGACAGCAAAGAAAAAGCAGACCGGCTTTGCGTCGCAATGTCCGCTTTGGCTTCGGCATCCGACGTGCGAGTCGCGAGACCAGTAAAGACCGTCGAGTTGCGGGTCAAAGGCCTCGACGATTTCGTTACCCCGGAAGAAGTTAAGGAGGCGGTGGTAGCCACTGGGAGTTGTCGGCCAACGGATGTGAAAGTTGGCCGAGCTCGCGCTTCTCCCAGTAGACTACTAACCGCCTGGGTACAGTGTCCGGTGTCCGCGGCCAAGAAGATCGCGGACGCCGGCGCCCTTCGGGTGGGGTGGGTGCGTGCGCCAATTGAAGTATTGGAGCGCAGGCCCATGCAGTGCCACCAGTGTCTTCGGCGCGGACACGTCATGGCGACGTGCACTTATACCACGCCGGAAAAGGACAGGAGGGGCCGGTGTTAGCGGTGCAGCGACCGTGATCACCGCGTCGCAGGATGCAAATCGGCGCCGAAGTGTCCGTTGTGCGTCGACCTTGGTCGCCCATTGGCCCATCGTCTGGGAGGCAAGGCCTGCGCTCCGATCCCCCGAAAGGGGAAGCAGAAGGCTACAAATAAGAGCGGGTCACAGCCCGCTCTGCAGGAGATTCCCGCTGCCGTCCTGGGAGTGTCGACGACAGCGGAGGGGGCTAGCCAGCCCCTCACCGATAGTGCCCTCGAAGAGGAGATGGAGGTGGAGAAGCCACCCACTTAGTAATGGCTGTCTTTCTCCAGGGTAACCTGAATCACTTCCGCGGGGCCCAGGATCTTATGATCCAAAGCCTCGCAAAGTTAAACGAAGTTGTCGCGGTCAAGGCAGAGCCCTACAACGTCCCCGACCACCCGTCGTGGTCGGGGTCGGAGAACGGCTCTGTCTCGATATACTTCCGTAGGGGGGTTGGTTCTGAGTCCTCTGTCTTCTCTTCTCTGGAGAAAAGCAAGAGGCTTGTGGTGATCGAGTGGGGGGAACTTGTGGTTGTGTGGGAGTCTATTTCTCGCCAACAAGGCCCTTTCCCGAGTTTGAAGCGTTCTTGGACAAGCTGAGTCGGGTTGCTTGCCGATATTCGGCTCGTCCGGTGCTGGTCCTTGGGGACTTTAACTCTAAGTCAGTGACTTGGGGTTCCCCTAGAACGGACGCGAGGGGAAGAGCTTTAGAGAACTTTGCGGCAGCCTGTGGGCTTGTCGTGCTGAACCGGGGCTCACAGCACACGTGCGTCAGAAGCAACGGGGGATCCATTATGGACCTAGTTTTTGCTTCCCTGAGCGCCGTCCGCCGTGTGTCCAAATGGAGAGTCAGGGACAACATGGAGACCTTATCAGATCATCGGTACATCACGATGAGTGTTTTTGTACTACCTGATCACCTTCGGGGCTGCTATAAGGTAAGAAGACTCCCGTCCCAAGGGTGGGTCCTCAAGAAATTGGACTCACAACTCCTGTCCGCCGCTGCTCAGGTTGTGGCTTGGCCAACTTCACCATCGCCCGAGTCACGCAACCTCCGGGCGGAACTACGGTGGTTCCGGGAGACGCTGATCGCCATTTGCGACACAGCAATGCCGCGCTTCCGCGGTCTGCCGAACCGAAGGTCGGTGTACTGGTGGAAGGATGAAATAGCCTCTCTAAAAGTGGCGTGCATCCGGTCCAGAAATCAGTACATCCGCGCCCGTCCCCGAAGAACTGGCGACGTGGCAGCGCGAGCAGCGGAGGCGTACAAAGGGTACCGCGAAGCACGCAAAGCCCTTCGTATCGCCATAAGCCAGGCAAAGTTTAGAGCGTGGTCGGGGCTCCTCGAGACCCTTGACGCTGACCCGTGGAGACGCCCATACAGGCTTGTCATGGACAAGCTGCGGCCGTGGACCCCCCCGATTACTCAGAGTCTCGACTCCCCAGCTTCTGGAGAGGGTTGTCTCCACCCTGTTCCCTGACGGGAGGGGTGATTGGCCCTCCCAGGAGCCAGAGTTGAAACCGGTAGAATGGTCCAATCAACTGGGGGTCACGCAGGAGGAGATACGCCGGGCCGTCCATCGGATGACGCGCAAGAACACCACGCCTGGTCCCGATGGCGTGCCCGGTAAAGTGCTGGGCTTTGTACAGAAGTCCCTGAGAGCCCTTTTCAGGCAGATCTTCACCATCTGCCTGAGGACGGGATGGTTCCTCCTGAGTGGAAAAGGGTAAAACTGGTCCTCCTCCAAAAAGGGAGCAGGCCAGCGGACTCTCCGTCCGCGTACTGGCCGATATATCTGCTTGATGAGGCGGGTAAACTCTTAGAGGGCGTTATCGCTAACCGCCTCACCAAGCACCTGTCGCGGGTGAGTCCCGACCTGGCCGAATGCCAGTTTGGGTTCCGTGAAAAAAGATCAACGGTGGATGCGATCTTCCGCCTAAAGTTCCTCACGGACGCGTCGGTCAGGTAGGGGGGGAGAGCGTTGGCGGTGTCGCTAGACATATCCAACGCCTTTAATTCTCTTCTCTGAGACAGCATAGGGTAAACGCTTAATCGCCACGGTGTCCCACCCTATCTGAGAAGAGTCCTTGGTGACTATTTCCGCGGCAGGGAAAGAAGATATACCGGCCGGAACGGATCGCCGCACAAGAGAGAAATGTTTCGCGGGGTTCCACAGACGTCAGTCTTGGGCCCACTACTGTGGAACCTCAGAGTACAACGCGGTGATCCAGGCCACCCTGCCCAGAGACCTGGGTGTCATCTACTACGCGGATGACACCCTCGTAGTGGCCTCTGGGAGCGATTGGAGGAGGGCTAGAATTTTAGCGGAGATAGGCACTAACTGTGTCGTTAGCCGAATCGAAAGACTGGGTCTTAAGGTGACCGTCTACAAGACGGAGGCTATGTGGTTTTATGGCCCCCGAAGACGACCACCGCCGGGACTCAGTCTTAGTGTAGGTGAGGCACGGGTCGAGGTACTTGTTTCAAGGGGCGTGTTCCGTTTGACCACAGTACGATTCGACACCAAATTATTGGACACAAAATTATTGGACACAGATTTATTCGACACCAAATTATT
>NW_018021348.1:18817-29321 GCF_002006095.1 Pseudomyrmex gracilis | reverse complement strand
TAATTTGGTGTCGAATAAATCTGTGTCGAATCGAGCGGTGTCGAATCGTACTGTGGTCAATAGAGTATCACCCGTTTCAAGTACCTAGGTCTCTACCTCAAACTAAGATGGCGCTTCGAGGAGCACTTTGCTCGGCTGGCCCCTAAAGTTCGGAAAGTTGCCAACTCTTTGGCACGCCTACTTTCGAACCTTGGTGGTCCGCGGGAGAAGGTCCGTCGTCTCTTCGCGAATGTGGTGCACGCGGTGGCTCTGTATGGGTCACCGTTGTGGGTGAAAGTCGCGGCAAAGGCGGGCGCGCGGAGCAAGTTCGGTTTGCTTCGCGCGGCCCAACGAGTAGTGTCTTTCCGCGTGATACGCGGCTTTTGCACTGTAGCCACAGAGATGGCGGGCGTGTTGGCGGGAATACCTCCATTGGTCCTCCTGGCTCGAATGTACTCGGCAAGATAATCTTGCCGAGTCGAGCAGTTGCAGAAGGGCCTCGAAGGAGATGCTCTTCGGAAGGCTCTCGCCAACTTAAAGCGTCAGGCCTGGCGAGTGGGATCAACTTTTGGACGTTCCGCGTGCGGCCGTCCAGGCAGTCGTTCAGGTCGTCCGACCCTACCTTGAGGTGTAGTTAGAACAAGGGGTCGGGTGCCTCACCTACAGAGTGACGCAGGGGTTTACCGGGCACGGTTGCTTCGGTGAATACTTGTGTCGAATAGATAAAGAGCCGACGGCACAGTGCCACAGGTGTGGGGCGGCCAGCGACTCGGCGCGGCACATTGTAGAGTATTGTCCACGAGTGGGCCAACGATTGCCAGGAGCTGGTCGCCAAAATAGGAACGAACCTGTCCCTGGAGGGCCTGATGAGGGCGTTGGTCTCTAGAGACAAAGACAAATAAGGTTCCGTAATCTCCTTCTGCTTCGTGGTGATAGAGTAGAAGGAGATTACGGACGAACGTGACACAAGTCCCGTGGAAGAATAGTCCTCCTTCCCGGACGACTCGGCTTCCGTCATTTCCGGCAATCACTGGGCTGACGGAATGCTGGAATTTATGGAAAAGAAAGGAGGATGCTCGGAAGGAAGAAGTAACTACTTCTCTCCGTCAGTAGAGGAAGCTCCTCCACTCCTTCTGAGAGGCTGGTTCTAAAAGAGAGTGAAGTGGAGTCCTCCAAATTGTCGTGGCGAGGCTGGCTCGTTAATTCGGACCACCACAACTCTCCCTTTTGTGAGGCCTTCTCAAGGAAGTTTGACGCCGGGCCACACAGGGAGTGCGGGCGGGGACCCGTACTCTCTATTGCACGTGGCCCGCTATACCCGGCAAAGTGGAGTGTGACCCTCCATCTCGCCGTGGATGAAGAGCCTTCGGCTCTGCTGGAGGGAATGGCGGCCATTGTCGCCTGGATGGTGGGAGGGCTCCGGCATAATCCTTTGCCAGGAGCAGGGACTTAATACCGGTATGATTTCAATACCGGTATTATATTAGAGATTGTATACCGAAACCGATATAGTATCGAAATTGAGTCTTACCGTTACCGTTATAGTACCGAAACCGATACATTACCGAAAACCGTAATAAAATACCGGTATTATTTCGGTATTCCTATTAATGGTATTCTTAAAAATTAGATAGGTTACTTAAAGCAATTTTTGTTGCATAATTAATCTTCCTACCGCTTATTGGACTTATAGACCGACAAAATATAAAGACGCTTTTTTTTATAAACCAATTGAAGCAGCTATTTCTTCATGCTTTCTTTTATTACGTAGCATGACTAATGTAAATTCATGCGGATGAGTCAAAGATGCATGTGCCAATAGATTTGTAGCATGATTTTCTTAAAGATATATTTTATTTAAAAAATAATCGCGACGTCTAGTATATATAAATATATTTAAAACTACTTACAGTAACTTCATGTCTACAATCATTAATTAAACATAATGATTTGTTGCACGATATATCATATACTGGAAATACTCGTGTACAAAATTTGCTTTTCTCTGGCCCATGTTTTTGTATTGGACAAATTTATATATAAATTGTAAAAATCGTCTTCTGTTAGTTTCTTAATATAATATCAATCGCTTAAAAAGTGTTATCAACATAATGACAACACTTATAATTTTAAGATATTACTTTTAAAAAATCACGAAAAAATTATCGGTAAATATAGGTAAATATGGGTAAATATACCGGTATGACGTCACACCGGTATATCTGCATTTCGGTTTGCATAAGGGTTTTCACACCATTACCCAAAAATATCGGTAAAATACCGGTATTTTGCATACCGGTATAAGTCCCTGGCCAGGAGTTCCGGGACCCTTCTGTTAACGTCTGCTGCTAAGCCACCCATCCCACGGGTTTTAATGGGTAAACCTCCTCCATCTTGCGGGATAAAGTGAGGGAATCCCACATACACTCACCTCGTCCCTGGGAGGTGGAAGATGCATAAAGCATTTCCCCTCGTAAAAAAAGGTTAAGTTAGGTTAGATTTTTTCGGGAATGGAGTGCAAGGAAAGAGACGGAGCACTTTTCCCGCTTCTACGTGTACGATAATTTGTAATGCAAACAAAATATTTACTTGTAAAAAGTGTACAATATTGGAAAATATTCTGTATTTAATTGTACTGTGTGGAATCGTACAATGTCGAATAATTTTGTGTCCAATAATTTTATGTCAAATCGTACTGTGGTTACTAGAGTATCATCCGGCTTAAGATTACGGGCGGTGCTCACCCGTTCAAGGATAGATCCGTTTGTGTCCAACTAAAAGGAATCCTCCAAGATAAGGTGTGTGCGACTGTGCCGAGAGCTGCGTGGCGCAAAGAAAGTTGCGTAGTGAACGGTTTCTCATGGATACAAAATCCAGATGTACGGAGCCAAGCTCCAGCCATTCGCGGCTCAGGCTAAGTGAGGCCGCGCAACCACAGTACTTGTGGGAACAAAAATCGAAAATAATAACACCAAAACAAGATTTATCTCCACTTCAATCCCAAAGATAAAGGTAAAAGCTTTAGCATCTCCGGACATACCAAGAAGCGTATTCCCTTTCTCTGGAAGCAAACGCCCAAAGAAATCGAACATTGCAAAGGCGCGCTCTGACGCCTCAAAAACCTGCAGAAAATTTAGCGGGACCGCCAATCGTCGCTTTAAAAAGCAGATGCTGACAGGGAAACGTGAGGCCAACAAGGCCTCTCATACTCCGGCAGTATTTAATCCAAAAACGGAAATTGAAGAGAGGTGGATTTCGGAAGGCGGCAACACGCGCCAAGCCGGAGCACTCCATCCTTATTCCCATAACAAATTGCCAGTGCAAGAAACGCAGAAACAACGAGTTTTATGCTCAAGCGACTGCAAAGATTGTCAGGATGGTTTTTTACCTGAGAATTATTCTGACAAAAAAAGGAGCTGGTGATGTGGCTGAAACCAAGAAATTGATTAAGTCTCGCATCCTCGATATAAAGTGATACTTTACTGACCACAGTATAGATTCAACACAGCTCAATTTGACATAAAATTATTGGATACAAAATTATTAGACACAAATTTAGTAGACACAAAATTATTCGACACAAAATTATTCGATACTATACGATTCGACACTAACTTATTTGACACCAAATTAATACTTTGGTGTCTAATCGTACAATGTCAAATAATCTGGTGTCGAATCGTATTGTGTCAAATAATTTAGTGTCGAATAGTTCGGTGAGCGGCAGAGTTCCTCCCGCGCCTACACATGCACGATACTGTACGATACAAACAAAATATTTACTTCTAAACATTACATGGTATCGGAAAAAGTACTGTGTCTAATCGTACGGTGTCGAATAATTTTGTGTCAAATAAATCGGTGTCCAATCATACTGTTACGTCTTGGACATTCCATGGTCCTCTTTTTCTCGCAACGCGACGCGCCGACATATAACAAATCCTTTTTTTAGTAAATAGTTAGAAGCAATAAATAACTTGAACAAAGTTCGAGACTCGGACTTCAAATCGATAAGAGCAATAATAGAAATCGTTTCAGCACATGAAAAAATAAGCTGCGACTAGTAATAATCTTAAAAATTCCGTTCTTGAAACAATAGCTAGCAAGAAAAATTTATTCTTTAAACATCTCCGAGCAACTCTCTAAACAAACCCGAATCCAAAAAAATAAAGCTCATAAAAATTAGAGCGACTGACGCCAACAGAATTTACTATCAAGGAAAAAAACTCAAATTTTTTTATTTATTACTTAGGAAACATCAAAGGATCTATGTGGCGTGATCGGAAAACCAAACTCTCTTCCTTTTCCCTTCTCCAAAAATCGGGCGAACTGTCCGAAGTAAAGTGATCGTCGGTCATTGGCAATCTTCCGGAGACTAATTAACTTAAATGAAATTTTAAATGCTCATACTTGGCGAAGAGAAGAGCCGAATCTTCCGGTACGATTGAAAGAGCCCTACAAGCCCTAGGTTCTCTCACTCTTTCACAGTTTTGTTCCAAAAAGAGCAACTAAACCGACACCGTCATCAGAGTCTCAAAGTGCGAACAGAGATGATTCAAAGTGTTTTTTTGCAAGTGGAAGTTGAGAAAGTGCTTTAGTGCAAAGTGGCAGCCGCAATTCAACCACCGCCGAATCCGCCGAAATAGCCGAGACGCTCATTCAATAGCGAAACCGTACGAGCCTTGAAAGAAAAAGAGAGAGAGAGAAAGAGAGAGAGAGAGAGAGAGAGAAATTCTTCAACTCCGGTTAAAGACCAACTAATGTAAGTAATTAAGTCTTAACAATAATTATCCTTAATAATCGTTTAATATTTTTATACGGAAATTCCACTACTCACGAACTTAGCTTTTGACTAATTTTTGGAGAGGTCGGAGAAAACAGTTATTCGATACTTGAAAACAAATAAACAACTAAATAAATAGAAAAACACACTCAGAAATCTGCTTTAATCGGAAGAGCTATTCGCGGTATCAAGCCGTCTCGGGTGGCATCCGAATTCGGCTTTAATCGGAAGGGCTACTCGCGATATCAATCCGTCTCGGATAGTATCCGAATTCAGCTTTAATCAAAAAGGCTACTTGCAGTATCAAGCTGTCGGGTGGCGTCCAAATTCTTTCTTTTTCGGATTTTTCTTAATCAAAGAAACAAATAAAGCTCAACATCTCCAAAAAAAACGGTCGCAAAGCCAAGAGAATACACAAGCATATTTACATAAAATCATTTAAGTGGAATCCCAAAGAACAACTTCGCGAGCGGGAAAAAAGATCCAGCGCCGTCGATGCAACCAGAGATTGCGACGAACGATTAGCCTTGCTCTAAACAAGCAGGAGCCGAGCAGGCCTATTGTTACAACCCTTTCTCGGACGACAGAAAAGAATTGCGATAAAAACAAGAAAAACAGACACGATAACACTAATAGAAATAATGACGATAACAATAATAACACCAATAATAACAACAATAACGATAATAACAATAATAGAAACAATTATAATAACCATCTAACCAACAATACCCGCGATACGCACACAGACACCCCTCGCACACGCTCGAACGACACACGAATACACACTCACCCAATAACACACACACTAGGGACGAGCATCAAAAGAAAAATATCGATTTTTGTATCATATAATATATCAAAAGCAATTATCGATAGTCGATATATATCGGAACGAAAATATCGATAAAGTATAATATCGGAACAAAAATATCGCATAAATAATACATAATAATAATAAATTGTATATAAGTTATTACTTGTATATAAATTAATTGTATATAAGTTAATACATTTAACTTCATTGTATATAATTTAAAATTTAGTATTACAGTTATTATTAAAATAAAAATAAAATGTGTTACAGCAGTAACTAAACATCTAAATAATTAATTCAAATATCATAATAAACGATATTATATATAAATTGCTATCTAAAAATAAAATAATAACTAATACTTCATAAACGAATTAAGATATTTAATATAGTTTAAAACTAGTAATAAATTTCTACGGTGGTAAGAACCGATCGCTGGATGTGTTTTACAAATATATATATATATGATATAATTTTAAGTTAAATTGTTATATTATTAGCTATAAAAAAATTATATTAATATAAAAAATAAATAAAAAATAACTTCAAAATAGAATCTATACTGCCAGTAATAACTGAAAGCCTGTTCTACAATACAGTTTTGTGCGTTATAACTGAACAGATAAGAGTAAGCCTTATTTTCAATTATAGTTTCACCTTTGCAGAATACGTTCCATTTGATGTTCAAGGCCATTGCACGTAGCAATAATTTAGACGTAGTCGCAAGGTCGTAAGCAAATCGACCAATCGCTGGCCAGCATTTTAACTAATATAAGATAATACTGGTTTGTAATTGGTTAAATTGCTTACGACCTTACAGTTACGGCTAAAATTTTTTCACGTGTAAAAGCCATCTCACACACAAAATTACTTAAGATTGTAAGACGTAGCCGTAAGGAAATTGACCAATCAGACATTTACATCTAAAAGTGGTGGGCATATAGGATACATTCTGATTGGTCAATTTCTTTNCGGCTACGTCTTACAATTTTAAGTAATTTTGTGTGTGATGGCCGTAATGGCCCTCACAATAGATTTGTTCTTTTTCGATACACTGGCTGCACNTGTTTAATCTATTTTTTTTACAAATATTAGAAGGAAAAAGATGGAAGATTGAACTAGTGCAGCCAGTGCATGAAAAGAGAACAAATCTAATAATCACGAAATTAAACGGTGTTCATAATAGATAGATAGATAAATTTATTTGATTCCCCTTAGGGTTACAAACTTTTGTACAAACATTACTTATATAACTACTTACTGATTAACTTACATCTAATTCCGCCAAACTTAATCTAACTTACAAACTACCTTAACCTAAGCTACCTAACCTCTTTACACACACACACGCCTCTAACCCTACCCTTTTGGACCTCCGCTTCCGCTGCATTAACTTTTTCTCATTCTTCCCTCCAATCACTCCACTCACACCTTAACCACACTTTCCCCCTCTCCCTCTTCATTCACATCTCTCATTCTCTCCTCTCCCTCCTCACCTTTTCCTCTTATTTTCTCCAATTTCTTTAACCATTCCTCACCTTCTCCCTCCTCCCCCAATACCACCCCCAACATCTCTTCCCAATTTCCCTCTACCCCCCACTCCATACACTCTTCCCATACATGTTTCCAGTTTTCCTCCTCCCATCCACATATTCTACATTTCCTATCCTTTTCCTCCTCCCAATACCTTCCTCCCTTCATCTCATTACCTAATCTGTATCTTGCTATTCTTTTCCACCTTTCTTCACTCCACCCTTTCTTCAAGTACCCCGGTACCCCTTCCCCTTTTATCTTGCTATACCACACATTGGATCTTGATTCTCTTATCCTTTCCCATCTCTCTTTTCTCTGCATCTCAGTTTCTTTCTTCCTTACATCCCATATCTTACCCTCCCCATCTATCCCCTCACTCTTTCCCACCTCCATCCCCCTCTTCTTAAAGAACTCTACCCTTCCCATTTCCCAGTTTGATAACACCCTCCCTTCCTCCACCCTTTTATTCATTTCCTCCCAACAACTCCTTGCAATTACACTTCCTTCCCCTCTTTCCAACTTCTTCTCGTACCCTATCGCTCTTATCCCCGCTCTTCCTCTCAACTGTTCCCTTTGCATTTCTTCCCTCACCATGTACCCTGGTGTCCTCCAATCAACCCCCAAGACCCATCTTAAAAACCTTTCCTGCATTCCCTCCATGCTTCTCCATTCCTTCCACCCCCATATTTCTACACCGTACCCCAACACTGCCCATACCAACACATCAAACAACCACACTCTTCTTCCCCAATCATTCCCGAATCTTCTTTTCCCTATACCCCACACTTGCCCCATAATCGCTGCTCCTCTTCCGGTAGCAAATGTGACAGTTGAGTTTGAGAGAGTTGAGAATATACGTGAGAAAATAAGAAAGTGTGTGAGAGTGTGTGGAGTGGAAGAGTGGAGTAAGAGAGCGGGAGGGCCAAGGTGACAAGGGAGGGAAGTGGGCGGAGGTGCATAGGGAGATTTTGAGGGATCAGGGTGCATTACGGGAAAGGCGGTAAGGAGAGGTTAGGGAGACTGAGCGGGAAAAGAGTACTGGTGGCGCGGCAAGCAAAAGTGCAGAAGGTGTAGAAGGTGGAGAGAGAGGGTGCGTTCGTAAAGGAGGGAAAAGAAGTGTAGAGAGTGGAGAAAGAGGAGGTGTTCAAAAATAAGGGAAAGTCAGATGGAGAAGAAAAGTGGAAAAGGGTTGAATAGGGTGGAGAGAATTAGAGACGCGGAGGGAGTGCAGAGAGAGAGAACGGTGAGCGAAGGGGAGATATTAGATAAGTGGCTGAGCTTGTCAAAGAGAAAAAGGGAAGAGGAGGAGGAAAAAAAAAGGCAGTGAGGGAGGTGAGTGGGCCTTTAGAATGAGTAAGAAGGTGCAAAGATCACCAAAGGGCGAGAAAAGTGGGGAAAAGAGGAAAGTTGAGGAGGAGGGGGAGAAGATGGAGGTGGAGGAGGGGAGTAGTAAAGATATTTGGAAAACGATAGACAAAATGAGAAAGGATATAGAGAAATACATAAACATGACGGTGTTCATAATATCTAATCGTATTGATTACATTCGGCAAGTTAATCAAATGCGCTTGGATATTGTGAATATAATTTATTTGCGATCGTCAGGAGCTCCAAGCTCCAAGTGGGAGCTATATATATATATTCAATAATTCCGATCAAACAATGCGATATTCAATATCAAATAAAATTATCGATAAATTTTGATATTATCAATAACAGAATATCGATACTAAAATATCGAATATCAAAAGAATTATATCGATATTGTCGATATATCGGTATCATATGCTCATCCCTAACACACACACAGCCACCGCGACGGCAATTCGTGGCACGAATCTCTTTCCTACTACTTTATAAGTCCCGACTCTCTAGCGGACAATCCTCCGCCCTCATCTCTTCACTCCTTTTATCTCCTCTCCAACATACCCCGAACTTTCCTATTCCTCTGTTAATCCTGCAGATGTGCAATCTGCACCAATTTCTCCTCCTCCCCTTTGCTCTCCTTCTCTCTTGCCACTATCTCGGTAGATCCTTTAGATACAGATTCTATAGATGAACAACCGACCGATTTCTCTTCACTTAGCAGTCCACTTCCCAGACTACAACATTTCCTCGCTTTAGCTTCCACTTATAAAATTGCAAATCTATCTAAGCGACATTATGTTGTCGACACCCTTACCACTGATTTCTTTGACTTCTTTTACATTATCTTTTCTAACCCTTCTGACTCACTAATTAGAGTGGAAGTCTTTTTCTCACGTTGATATTGCCCACAGTCATTATTGCCCACGTTGATTTTGCCCACATTGCTTTTGCCCACGCGTTGCTTTTGCCCACGTTGCGATTGCCCACGCGATACTTTTGCCCACGTTGCGATTGCCCACGAGTTACTTTTACCCACGTTGATATGCGTGTCCAATCGCAACGTGGGCGAAAGCAACTCGTGGGCAATTGCAACGTGGACAAAAGCAACGCGTGTTCAATCGCAACGTCGGCGAAAGCAACTCGTCGGCAATTGCAACGTGGGCAATATCAACGTGGGCAATAGTGATTGTGGGCAATATCAACGTGGGCAAAAGCAACGCGTGGGCAATATCAACGTGGGCAAAAGTAACTCGTGGTCAATCGCAACGTGGGCAAAAGCAACGCGTGGGCAATCGCAACGTGGGCAAAAGCAACGCGTGGGCAATCGCAACGTGGGAAATATCAACGTGGGCAAAAGCAACGTGGGCAAAATCAACGTGGGCAATAATGACTGTGGGTAATATTAACGTGGGCAAACGGGACGCTCCCACTAATTATTGTCAAATCGTTTTTCTCCGTCTCGACGACCTGCGTCTAGTTTCTGTATCCTACTTTTATACTATCTTTCCCCCCGGCACCTCAAAGATTTGTGAAATAATTGAAATCGACCTGGATTAAATTCGCCAATCATGCCACGAATCGGCGTCACTCACTTGCATCCGTCACACTCACACTTGTAATAATCCGCCGGAGGCCTCTCACACACTTTTCGCGTTACACACATACATTGTCTTTTCTTGCCTGCGAGCGATGACTCTCCGACTAATTGTAAATTTTGCAACACAACATCCATCCACACTACCAATACTAAAAACCGAGAAAGTCTGTAATAAATATACGATATGAATAAATTAATGTTTTGCATGATCAACTTATTTTACTGAATCGACCTTTCATTCCCACATTCTCAATTGATTATACGGTCCCGTCCTTAGTTGATAGAGCTAAAGCTTTAGACTTAAAAGGAGACCGACGAGCGGGACCTCATAAGACGGGGCGTGTTCCGTTTGACCACAGTACGATTCGACACCGATCGATTCGACACCAAATTATTGGACACAAAATTATTGGACACAGATTTATTC
>NW_018021348.1:16645-18482 GCF_002006095.1 Pseudomyrmex gracilis | reverse complement strand
GAATAATCTGGTGTCGAATCGTACGGTGTCGAATAATTTCGTGTCGAATCGTACGGTGTCGAATCGTACTGTGGTCAATAGAGTATCACCCCATAAGACGGAGTAAGATCGGCATATGCCGTTGACCCGTCTGTGAGTGCAAACAACCTCACTCGATTCTGCCACAGCAGGACTTTCTACCTCGCTGCGCAGAGACAGAAAAAACGATTCTCTATTGCGCTCTATCGTAGCCCAACCGTAACCGTGGGCCAGGACATAACAGTACGATGTCGAATAATTCGGTATCGAATAATTTGGTATCGAATAATTCGGTATCAAATAATTCAGTATTGAATCGTACGGTGTCGAATAATTTTGTGTCAAATAATTTAATGTCTAATAATTGAGTGTCGAATTGCACGGTGTTGAATACTTTTGTGTTCAATAATTCTGTGTCGAATCGTACTGTGGTCAATAGAGTATCACCCGGGTGCGAGGATCTTCACAGATGTGCACTTTACGCGAGCTTGAAGAAGCCAGACAGACATAGGATGGGGAACTCGTGCCACCCTCTTTTAGTAAAACGCAGTACGTATTGTCGAAGTACGGGTGCTTCGGTCCACTCCTCGGCGGCGTTCACGGAGAGATGGTACGGCTTGCGGACGCGTCAGAGATGATGCAGACTGATGCGACCGAGGTCACACCTGAATAGGAGGAAGCCACCTCTCTCGCCTCCCTCGAGTCGCCTACCCTGGGAGTCAGCTCAAAGCCGGCTCCCAGGCAGAAACGACAGCAGCTGGAGGTCGCTGACTCCGCCGATGGTGTCGGCAGACAAGCCCAGTCGGCACCTATCAAGTCGGTCGGAGGGAGCTCCACTAAGGAACCCTTCCCGGGAAAAATGGCAGAAAAGGAAGATACTCTCTCTGCCGGGATGAAGATAAAAGCTACGGTAGAAGCCAAAGCCTAAACCCGAGCCCAAATTCTCAAAGTTCAGTCAGGGCTTTGGGACTTTGGTTCCGGATAGGTGAGGGTAAGGATGCAGGGTCGGCTCTGCACTTTATATAACCCGGCCTTCTTACAGAACCGCTTGGGGTGCGTTCGGACTTGGTTTACCTTCCTAGCTTTGTCCAGGAGGACACGGCTCAGCGGAGAGAGTGGAGGCGCTCCCTGCTATTGCACGAGTCCCAAGGAGGGATAGTAAGAGGGGGCTGTGGCCCTCCTTCTCACCACAACTTATGAAACATGCGGCTTTGATAAGCCAGAGATGGGAGCTGACAACAGTTTGGCAGAAGATGAGAGGGACTACTGGGAAGTAATAGCTGCAAAGTTTGTCAAGGGTTTGAATGTGTGTTGAGGTGTCCTCGGGTTTGCAACGAAAATTTTGAATAATGAATAACGGGCTTTCGAACCAATTGCAGGATGTTATGCATTAATTACAAATCTCTTACAAGTAAGAGTTAATCCAAAATAATAATCAACAATTGCGAAGCCAATTATATCGGCCGAACCAAGAGACATCTGCAAACTAGAATTAAAGAGCACATTAATTATGTTAAGACACAAAATGTTAAATCTGTGATATCTGATCATTGTATAAACACGGGACATTCGTTTAATTGGGAATAAATGAAAATTTTAGATTAAGAACCAAATTATTATAAAAGACTAACGTCTGAAATGGTCAACATTAAATTAAAAAATAATACAATTAATAAATATATATTCGGTCATGAGAGCCGTTCGCTAGGTGTTGTGCGGAAATTATACGTGTATATATATCCATATATACGTGTTCACATGTAAATTTTTACACGTGAAATTCGAATTGAAATAACAATTCTAAAATTCATATTGGATG